>NC_141157.1:124164299-124467329 GCF_053477565.2 Lygodium microphyllum
TGGATTCACCATCCACATAAGAATGACCTGCATTCACATCAAACATGGGCTGATCTACCTTCTCTTTTTCTTTTCGTGATACCTGAATACCACTATCTACATTTCTTTGAGAAGATTATCCTGATCTCAATCTGCCTGTCCATGGCGAAGAATGTGAACCACTGCTAGAGGACGCTCCAGGTCCACTAATATCTTGTGACTGCTGCTGTGAATTCTGTGCAGCATTACCATTTTGTGCATCTACATTATCAATCACATTTACTGGTTTATACCAGCTACTCATCTCATCAAAAACAACATCTCTGCTCAATGTAAACTTACGAGTAGAAGGGTTATAGCATCTATACCCTTTCTGCTGTAGAGAGTAACCAATAAAGATGCACTTCTCAGCTTTTGGATCCAACTTGGATCTCAACTCATCTGGCACATGAACATAGGAAATGCAACCAAAAATCTTCAAATGAGAAATATCTGGTTTCCTACCAGTATACCTCTCCTCTGGAGTCATCCCATGTATTGCTGCAGTGGGAGTCCTGTTCATTATGTAGACTGCTGTAGCAACTGCTTCAGCCCAGTAAAAATCTGGCAAGTCTTTTTCATTGAGCATGGCACGAGATACCTCTCCAATATGCCTGTTTTTCCTTTCTGCAATTCCATTTTGTTGTGGGGTATGACTGCATGAATATTGCTGCTTTATGCCATGCTCCTGCAGGAACCTTGCAAACTCATTTGAGAGGTACTCTCCCCCTCCATCTGACCTTAGGCATTTTATTTGCAGGCCTGTTTCTTTTTCAACCATAGCTTTAAGAGTTTTGAAATGCCCAAAAACTTCACTTTTCTTTTCATAAAATACACCCAAACTTTTCTGCTATAGTCATCAATAAAAGTGACAAAATAATGATAGCCTCCAAGAGATGCAGCTTTAGTAGTCCACACATCAGAGTGGATTAATTCCAATGGCTTCTTACTCTCTTGAACATGTCTAGGAAATGGTTTCCTTGCCTGTTTTCCAAATTGGCAGGCTTCACATACCTTATGCATTTCTGCAACCTTGAATTTAGGCAATCCTGCAACAATATTTTGGGCCTGCATTGATTTAAGTCACTGTACATTAACATGACCAATGCGTTTATGCCAGATATCAATATCTGCAACTACAACGATCCCATGTGCAAACATTGCTGCACTCAATCCAGGCATGTCTACATCCAACGTAAACATTCTGCCCTTCTTCTTTCCTTTTGCTATCAAGCGACCTTTATTTTTCATATCCTCAACAAAGCATCCATGAGGATTAAATCTGACCTGCAAGCCCTGCTCAACCATTTGACCAACCGAAACCAGATTCTTGGTGATATTCGGGACATGAAATACATCGGACATGCATTTCTTTTTCCCATCCTGCATAGACAAAGGAATTTTTCCAATCTGCACAATAGGATGTGCAATATCATCACCAGTCTCCACAAATCCTGGTTTTTTCATTTTCCTTGCATCCTCCATCCATTCTGCATGACCTGTCATGTGGTTTGATGCACCTGAGTCAACATACCATACATCATTGCTTTCTTCTGAACTTGTCATAGAATTGTTCATGTGCTGCACCATAAACAAATGCTCATTTCTGTCATCACCCTGTCTACTAGAAGATGCATAATTCCCTTGTTGCAAATTTCCATTCATGATGTCATTCTGCTTTTTATAGCAGTCTTTAGCCATATGACCCATTTTACCACAGTAGTAGCATTCAACATTACTGTTTGCATTTTGGCCTCTTTGCCATCCACCACGACCTCTTTGGCTCCCCCTGCCTCTAGAGTTACCACGTCCTCCTCCATAGGACTGGTTTTCTTGAGTTTGCTGCATATTCTAATTTCTACCACGGCCTCCAGATCGGCATCCTCTACCTCTGCCTCTACCTCTTCCAGCATTTGAGTAGAAGACAGCTTCCTTTGAAGTTCCTCCTGAAGAAGATGCACCACCATTTCTCTGCTCCTCAGAAATTAGAAGAGCAATCAACTCCTCAAAATCAGAAAATCTTTCACGAACTGAAATGGATGTCCGAAACTGTGCATAATCCTTTCCTAGACCATTCAAGGTCACAGAAACTAAATCATCATCTTCCACTGGCGACCCAATGGAAGCAAGTGCATCTGCAATCTTCTAAACCTTCATGTGGTAGTCATTGATGCTCATATTTTCTCTTTGCACATTATGCAACTCTTGCTTGAGCTGCATTTTCCTGGCTTACGTATTTGTGCTATACATTTTTGACAAAGTATCCCATGCCTCCTTTGGCGTACTTGCATCCTGAATATGCACAATCATAGAGTCTGAAATGCTGATAGACAGCCAATACATAACTTTCCTGGCTCTCTCATGCCATGCTTTAAATGCCTGCATTTGTTGTTGATTGGGAACATCAGGAAGAACTGGTTCTTCTTCATTTCCTGCAATAAATTCCCAATATCCTTTTCCCATAAGGAAATTCGTCATTCTAAACTTCCATGCTTGGAAGTTGTTCTTGTCAAGCTTTTCAGTTACAATCTGTGAAAGAGAATCAGACGCCATTACAGAACACTGCAAAAAATTCTGTCCCTGCAAAAAACACAGCTTCACCCTCACAAGGGCAAATTTGCAAAGCTGGCGAAAGTGGTATTTGACCACACAGTCACTTCCTAGTGACGATTTTGCATATACAGAAACCAAGGATGATTCTGTAACTCCCAATGTCTCTGCACACAAGCATATGATGCAATTTATGTGGTAACTTTTCACCGACCTGTAGAACAGTGGTCGCACAGCATAATACAGGGCTTTTTTCTGAGTGCGTGCAGAAAAACTTCCGCCTCCAAAACAGGCCCCGAAATGGCCTCAAATAAAAAAAACAGGGTCACCAAAGGCTAAAGCCTCGTCCCGCAGCATATA
The DNA here is from genome assembly GCF_053477565.2 of Lygodium microphyllum. Classification (NCBI taxonomy): domain Eukaryota; kingdom Viridiplantae; phylum Streptophyta; class Polypodiopsida; order Schizaeales; family Lygodiaceae; genus Lygodium; species Lygodium microphyllum. Next base: position 124,167,228 of record NC_141157.1, read on the forward strand.
CCACCCTCTTGCTTCACCGCGAAGGGCGTCTCAACCTGAGACAATGCACTCTTGCAATTTCCGGCTATGCTACCTGCAGAGATCTGCTCCCAAAACAGAAAATGAAAGCAACACTGCTCCTCTTACCAGAACACCGCGAGCTTGGCTTGCTTTCTTGAGCTCCTTACCACGAACAAGGCTCTAATACCATGTCAAGATTGTGGGAGAGAAGGAAGGAGTCTCACTTGTAGCTTTCTTGCTTGCACAATGGGGGAATACACACAAAGGTGGAGGCTGAAAACAGTTTTCCCTCTTCTTAGTTGTGTAAGCCAAAAAGAACTCTAGTACATAGAAATAGAAGAACCCTATATATGGGTCTCAAACCAAACTCAACTAACTAAGGTGGCATACTAACTAAGCCACGAACTAGAATAGATAAGGATAGCTGTCATCTAGCTATTATTCATGGGCGGTGTACCAACCGCATCTGCAACTGACAAGTCGGTGACATAAACGCACAACGGTCACCCTGGCATATCACGAGTGGGCTCGATATCTCAACATTTAATACCAATGCAAAGATGTCTCACTCTAGCCAAGAAATCTAACTGATTTACTCTTAATGAAATAAGAAAACACAAAAGAAGGTCACAAACATGGCCATGCCATAGATCAAATCCCATGACACAAGGTAGCCATGGTTGCACACAAAGAGAGTACACAAAAGGATTATTGGTACACACTCCAAGCTAGTACTAGATCAAAAAGATCTATTCTACTAAGATGAGCAAAAGATTCTTAGAGTATCACCTTGTGCCTTTTATACTAAACCCTAGAAGTCTAAATGCTAGTGGTTTTCAAGGTTGTTACAAAGCCTCATGGGGTAAAATTTCCTTCATTACATTCCATTATTTACTTTCAATCACATTTACTCTCTCTATAGACCATTAAATGTTATTATATTTTGTTAATAAGCCATGTGGTACTGGATAAATCACTTGATTACTTCTAATATACTTAAAATTTAAATTTTCTATGGCATGAGAATAATAAAAAATTCTTTCATTCTAAAAAAATTGGTACAAAGATAGCTTTTTCCACATGTGTGATTCCACTGTGAAGCTTAGATGCCAATCTATACAAATGATAGGCAAACAACTTAAGTCTAGTTGGAAGAATTTTGAGTAGGTGAAAGATAGATTTATGATAGCTTTGGGGGGGTCTTCTTTTTATAGCCTAGGAAGGAAGTTAGCTCAGCATGTCTAACTATATTATGAACTTGCCTAGCTAGTCAAGGAATATTCTAGGGAATATTTACTTTATTACTAGGCTGAGGGCATTGCCCTAAAACCCTCAATGTGGCCCCTTGAGACCTTCTAACAAGGGCCACTTTCATGGCACCCAAACTCCAAAACAAAGGTCCTTGATAAGTCCCATTCCCCACAACTTCATGTAGTGTGCCTTGAATTACTACCAGCTTGACTGTTCTATTTAACCCAAAGGCTAGATCCACAAAGGTTACCTCCTCCTCCTCTCCTCTCCTCAATAAATGAAGGAAATTGGGACTTAGATTACTCTATTTACTCTCCTCTTCCTCCTTATTACTATATTCCATCTTCAATGTACCTATTTTGATCCTAAGGTCTCAACCGTGTTCTCCTTGTTGGTACCTCCATGACATGAATTCTTAGGTCCTATAGCTACTTAGAGATGGCCCCCATATTTTCTATTTTAAATATTGTTCCCTTTGTGAAAATGGCACATTAGGTTCTTCAGGAGCAAAGATATTTTGCACCATAGATGAGATTATAGGGGGCTATTCCACATTCAATTTTCCCAACCTAACTTCTCCCACTCCTTTTCACTAGAAATATTTGTTGCTTGAGTCATATATCTCAAGTTTCTTCAACTCCACATTGAGATGAAGTGGAGCCCTCCAATTGGTACAATTGGATATTTCTCTTGCATAGCTCAAGGACTCTTTTCTCCTAAATCATAGAGCTTCAAACGCTTGAGTGTTTGCTTTACACTATAGTTTTTTGTTTGCATATTAAAAAAAATTATTTTCATACTATATTTACATCCTCTATCTTTATAATTTTATGTATCATAGCTAGCTTATCATCTTCATAATCCACATACATTGGCAGTTGTGTAGCAACTTGTTGGGCCATATACTCAATCAATCATTCTCTAGCCACTCCTTGTATCTTATTGCAAATCCATCTCACTGCAAACACCACTTCAGAGTCTTGAATAAAATTCAAAACATCCTCTTTTTAATTTCCAAAGAACATCTTGAACTCATGGCCACTCTTTCCACCTAAATCTTAAAAAGAGACCCTCAAAAGGAGGCACAAAAGAATATGTGAAGTAGAAATAGAAAAGATAGTAGAGCACTATCCAAGATCCCAACAACAGACATGTCCTCCAACCCACTACAAATACTAGTCACCTCAAAGAAAAAGAAAATCAAAATTATGGTCAATGTGTATAGATGAAACTCATACAACAAATTTATAACCTCATGTAGCTCAAAAATTAGGTATAGTATCACAAACTCTATTCAATGCTAAACGCATATAAGGGCATGTTCATGCTAGAACTTAGTCTTCAATGAATCTAATGTCTACCACACATGGAGGGATAATTCCTCAACACCAACTACAACTCTTCAAGATCACTATGGTACATGGTGTGATGACATATGAATTAAGTCCAATTGGGAAAAACACCTCTGTAACTTTCAAAAGATATTTAACAGATACAAAGAATATGGACTATCACTTAATCCCTTGAAATTCTAATTTTGGATTAACCATATATGTGTCTTAGGACATGCACTATCTAAGAATGACATTGGCATTCCCATTATATGACCTCACTAAGAAGGATGTCAAGTTTGAATGGGCAAAGGTAGCATTCCAAAAACCAAAAGAAGTGGCCATTTCCAAACTACTATTGTACCAACCAAGATAGAATGTGATATTTCATGTAGGATACGAGTTTTGTGAAAAGCACGGATCTAGAGCATGGCATATGCGGAAGCTATGGAGGTTGAAAGAGGAAAAAGAAACTCATGAAGACATTGACCCTGACTAGGACAAATTGTTACACAAGTGAATTAGGTTCCAAGATTGAGACTTGGACTCATAAACACAATAGTGTGTATTAACAACGACATGACACTTTACTGGAAAGAAAAGAGTACTATCATTGCACTAGAAAAAGAGTACAAGTACAATGCTTTATAGGATTTGAGTGGTGGTACTTTCTCCTACTGTGCATATGGGATTCTAGTCCTGAGCCCTCACTACTCCTCACAAAGGGACTGAAGTAGGTGTGATTGCAAATATCTCAACACCCCTCCTCAATCACAATCAAAAGTACAAAGTGTGTAGAGGCTTTAGTGAAAGCAACACTTGCAAAGTGTGGGCACACCATAAACCTGGAAAAAAACCAGAGGCTATCGTAGAAAAGGCTAAGTGTGGGTAGCACAAACATGATGGACATCCAGAGGCTATAGCAGGGGCCTCGCAAAGTGTACAGAGGCTGTAGTACAAGGATAACTGAGGAGTTTAAAAGTTTATGTCTGAGGCATTAGGGCTAGGAAATACAAAGCTAAAAAAGTCTGTTTGAATAGAAGGACTGATGAGGTTTGTCCTTCTTCTGGTGGTCTTCTTCTTCTTCTTCTTCCTTTTCTCTGTTTTCTTCTTCCTTTTCTCTGTTTTCTTCTTCTTCTTTGACTACAACTAGGTAAGCCTTTTGGGACCTCTTTCTGGCGTGGCAAAACTTCTGGATGTGTTCGGTCCTTTTGCAGAAATCACATAAGAGTTGATCCTTCTTGCCTTTGTACCTGTTGCCAACATATAATGCATGCTCATCTCTAGAGGTACTTGGTTCTTCCTTAGTTTTTAGCTTCTTTTCCTCCTCTATCAGTGATGCCTGGATATCAAAAAGTTCAGGGTTTGGCATATTAATTAGAGTTGTTGATACATTATTATATTCAGGAGGAAAACTCTTAAGTAGAACACCGATGCAAACATCTTCTTCCATTTTAATGTTGATTCCTGCAAGTTGGGTCAGAAGTCCTTCCATGTAATTTAGATGTGTGGCAAGTGATGTGTTGGACTTCATTTCAAGCTTGAAAAACTCTATCAGGAGACCATACTTTGATGATTTAGACTGTGCACCGAACAAAGTGTCAAGTCTCTTCCATGTATCCTGTGAAGTCTCATAGTTATCCACATGGTGGATATAGCTATCGTCTAGCTCCATTTTGATAATGGCATGTGCTTTGTCATCAGCTTTCTGCCAGGTAGCTGCTAGGGCAGCATCCCGGGGCTTCTTCTCTTGTCCATTAGTAATGGCCCAGAGACCCTTCTTCATCAAGATGAGTTTGATGCAAGTTTGCCAAGTGTGAAACCCAAATCCTTTGAAGCGAGCAGTTGGAGAGTCTTTTCCCATGTTAGAAGGCTAGAGCAACAGTAGATCAGCACTAGATTTCAGCAGCAGAGTAGTTGAGTATAAGTGCCAAGAAGCACTAGGTGAGTGTCAATGGACACTATGTCCTTGAATCTTCAACCTTTCAAAAAATCCTTCAAGATATTTCAAATCTTAGTCTTCATAATTTTCATCAAGAATCAATCTTGAAACTCTAAAATTTTTCAGTAGTAGAGTTGAATTTTAATGTGTCAAAAGACACAAGCAATGGCAGTGTAGTATCAAAAGATACTAGTTTGAACTTTGATGTTTGTCGCTTGAGTTTGACTTGATGATCTTCAAAAATCTTCATAGCTTCCCCTCCTTGCTGATTTGATGGTTGAATACTTGCTGAAAACTTTAGATTAGAGTGGCCTTGGCTTGGTTTAAGTGGCAGGAGAGAGAAAATGAAGGAAAAATGAGCTTGAAGATAATTGGCTATGGATACCCTGTCAAAACAAGGACTAGCAATTGGTAAATGAGCTCCCACGAGCTTCATAGGTCGAATCTTCTCAAACCCTTTAATATAGAGGCCCTCACTAATGATTCTAACTCCCCCTAAGAGGGTTTGTACTCGTTTTGCCTGAGTTGAGAGATCTAAGCCTTCAAAGTGGTCGCTGTTAAAACTACACCCAGATTTGGAAAAATGCAAATACCGGGCATGATATGCATAAATATCCTTGATTTTTGTGCCAAGAAGTTGCGCCTTGACCTGAAGAACAACTCTTGAGCAAAAAGCTCAAAGAGATATGGCCTGGTTGATGAGATATGGCTGCTCCAACAGAGGTAGGTAGGTGTTGTCTACAGACACAATTATGGCAATGACTGTGAAAAGAGGCAATGCTGAAGCTATAGTTGCCCAATATCAATAATTGAGGTGCCAAGGAGAAGCTTTGGAAGTAGAAAAACACTTATCTAGAAGGAATCTTAGAGAGATTTGGCCTCTGGAGAGAGATATGAAAGCTTCAAGCTGACAGGGTGCTGTTGGCTATAGCTGCCATGGAAGCTTCATTGAAGGTAGGAATGCAAATGAAGTTGGAGATAGGGTCCAGTACTCAAACTCAGCTGAGTAGAGATGGAAATGAGCTGAGAGGATTGAAAGGAGAGTTGGGCCATGCTCAACTGAGCTCTGATACCATGTGAAAAGCATGGATCTAGAGCATGGCAGATGCGAAGGTTGAAAGAGGAAAAAAGAACTCATGAAGACATTGACCCTAACTAGGACAAATTGTTACACAAGTGAATTAGGTTCCAAGATTGATACTTGGACTCATAAACACAATCTTGTGTATTGACAATGACATGACACTTTACTGGAAAGAAAAGAGTACTATCATTGCATTAGAAAAAGAGTGCAAGTATAATGCTTTATAGGATTTGAGTGGTGGTACTTTCTCCTACTGTGCATATGGGATTCTGGTCCTTAGCCCTCACTACTCCTCAAAAAAGGGACTAAAGTAGGTGTGATTGCAAATATTTCAACAAGTTTTTGATTAACCATTGCTCCACACTTCAAAACAAACTACTATCCACTGTTTGGGCAGCTAGTATTTGATTGGCTAATGCTTAATTAATGCTTATAGGGGAAAGTTTGTAATGATAGGTGATGTATTGATGCTTTAAAAAGCCTTTTAGATTGATTAGAGATTGTTTAGCTTAGTATTTGGAAGGTTCCTAAAATACCATATGGGAAACAAGCATGAATAGTAAATGATTATGTGTTGGATTTCTATAGATGCTTTGGGTATCCTACATGGATGTATGATTAATGTTTGGCATTGATTATTATGCCCAAATATGCTTATGTTGAGCTCTAAGTTTTGTATTTGAGCTCCTTTGGATACATACTTACAGTTGCTATTTTTTTCTGTTGTTTTTCATTTATAAGCTTGGTCAATCATTCATGTTATGAATATGTTGTCAGATGTATTGCTTCATGTGTTTGGGCACCCAGATGTTATGAGACATATATATCGAGCTTTGCTTTGCTCTTGGAAATTCTATATTTTCTTCCGTGGGAGAACTTTGATAACATTTTCCTTGCACAAACTGATGATTGTGGGTTGATTTAGCTTTTGTTTGTACACCTAGTACCTTCTCCTAGTAGATGGGGTTGTGAACTTTGGATGCATGCTTGGTTATCTACTTGAACTTTGTTGTTCATATGCAGTGAGTTAGTTGTAGATTGGTGGATCTCTATTGCTCTTGGAGATCTCTTATGCACAATGGGCTTGCATCCATGACACTCCTTTGCTTGGGATTGCATTATATGCTTGACATTATAGCATTTGGTACCTTGGTGATTTATATATTTTCTTGCAATACTAGTTGTATTAAATATCTTAATTGGTACTCGAATATCCCTGGCAATGGGAGATTTGCATTTTCATCTTTTGTTGATAGTTATATACCTTTTTAATGTACTTTTATGGACATCCATGCTAAAACTCAATCTTGAGCAATTTTTTTGAGAGTAAACATGGGTTGATTACTCTAATGCTTCCTGCTTGTGGACATCAATGTACTAGTGCAGTATTTCTCCTATTCTGCACTTTTTGGCTTAGTTTTGGGGCTTATGTACTATTACTATAGTAGAACATACTCTCTTTGGTTGGTAAACATAATGGAAAGTATTTCAAATGCTTCCAATCATAGTGCTATCTTTAACATAGAAACATTGGATGGAAATAGCTTCCAATATTGGAAGACCTGGATTTGGCATGTATTGGTAAAAAGAAACAAGTTAAACCATTGGAGACCAAGCAAATAAAGTTGCAAAATTGGCATAGAGATAATTGGGATGAGCTTGATGAGATACAAATCCATCACTATCTCGTCTTTGTCTAAGCTAGTTTATTTCAATCATTGAGATTGAGGGTGGTGCTTGGCAGTTATGGGATAAAATATGTTCTCTCTATGATAAGCAAAGTCCTACATCATAGTTGTATTGGTTGAAAAATCCTATGAACCTTTGCATAAAGGAAGGGACTGCTATCTCCTCTCATTTGAATGATTTCCATTCCATTTTTAGCGAACTTATTTTATGTAAAAACACAGGATATATAGCATGGTAGCTATGGTGGCTCATAGACATAGACTAAACTCATGTAGACACTGACATGATAAAGACTAAGTGACTTGACTGAAGTACAGAAGACAAGAAACAAGTACACTATGTTGAATAACAAAGTGACAATGACATTGCATTCATCTCATATGAAAGTGACATCCAAGCACAATGTTATATAGAGATGGGTAGGTGCCAGTCTTTCTCTCTATGCCCATGGGATTCTTGCAGCCTGCATGTCCTTAGCCCATTTGCTCTAATAAAGAGGCATTGTGGATGTGATTGCAAATCTCAACACCCCTCCTCAATCACAACCAGAAGTACAAAGTGTGTAGAGGCTTTAGTGAAAGTAACACTTCCAATGTGTGGGTACACCATAAACATGGCAAAACACTAGAGGTTGTCACAGAAAAGGCTAAGTGTGGGTACCACAAACATGGTGGGCATCCAGAGGCTATAATAGGGGCCTCATAAAGTGTACAAAGGCTATAGTACAAGGCTACATGAGGAATTTACAAGCTTATGATAGAAGCATTTGGGCTTTAGACATTACAAGGCTAAAACAATCTATCAGAATAGGCGTAGAAGGACTGATAAGGCTTGTCCTTTTCCTGATGGTCTTCTTCTTCTTCCTTTGCTCCATGGTTTTCTTCTTTCACTGTAGCAAGATAGGCCTTCTAGGACCTTTTTTTGGCGTGGCAGAAATTCTCATTGTGTCGGGTCCTTTTGCAAAAATCACAGAAAATCTGGTCCTTCTTGCCTTTGTACCTCTTGCCAACATATAACACTTGTTCTCTAGAGGTGCTTGGTTCTTCCTTAGTTTTCAGCTTCTTTTTCTCCTCTAATAATGATGTCTGGATATCAATAAGCTTAGGATTTTGTATATTTATTAAGGTTGTTGATACATTATTATATTCAGGAGGCAAACTTTTAAGTAGATCACTAATGCAAACCTCTTCTTCCATTTTAACGTTGATTCTTGTAAGCTAGGTTAGAAGTCCTTCCATGTAATTTAGATGTGTATCAAGTGATGTGCTAGAATTCATGTCAAGCCTGAAAAATTCAATCAAGAGATCATACTTTGATGACTTAGACTATGCACCAAACAAAGTGTCAAGTCTCTTCCATGTATCATGTGAAGTATCACAGTTATCCACATGGTTGATATAGTTGTCATCTAGCTCTAGTTTGATAATGGCTTGAGCCTTATCATTATTCTTTTGCCAAGTGATTGCCAAGCCTGCATCATGAGGCTTCTTTTCTTTGCCACTTGTGATGGCCCAAAGACCCTTCTTCATTGGGATAAGCTTGATACGGGTCTGCCAGGTGTGAAACCCAACCCCCTTAAGCAAACTATCGAAGAGTCCTTGCCCATGTTGGGAGTTGCAAGAATAGCAACAAATCAGCTCCAAAATTCTTAGATTTTAGTAGCATAAAAAATGATCTTGAGTGTGCTAACAAGTACAAGTGCCCAAAAAGCACTAAGTGACTAGTATTAAGCGATATATGTGGAGCTAGATGCTTGGAAAATCTTCAATAGGTCTTCAAGAACTTCTAGCATCTTCAATGTTGTATTCCCCTCCTTGATTTGATGTTGGAGTAGCCCAAAAAGTCTCAGATCTGATGAAATCCAAAGCTAACACGAGTGACGAGAGTCACTGCAAGAGACACTATGCTTGAATCTTCTTGAAACGCTTGAAAATCTGCCAATATCTCCCCTCCTTGATGATTTGATGCCAAAGTAATTGCTGGGAACTAAGCAGGATGCTAGATCAGAGTGGCAGGAGGTTGATTTACATGGCAAGAGAGAGAAAATGAAGGAGAGATAAAGCTTTTGAGTTTTGGCTATGGAGTTTGCATTAGGGTTTCTGGTGGCAGCCTGGTTTTTCACTCTGTGTGCAGTGTATGCTCAACCATTTCTACAACTTTTTATATGGAAATGAAGCTTGGCTAATGGGATTCCAAATGATCTTGGATAAGATTGTTGCACATATGGTGTCGCAGTGTGTAGGGTTAAAGGTCACCAGAGGGGTTTGGCAAGAAAACTGGACAAGATAGATAGAGATGTGTCTTCAAGAGATAAGTAGACTACAATGAATGTTTAAAGGTTCAAGAGGTACTTCACAGTCAATCACAGGGGTTTGAGAGAGAAGAATGTATGGGGGTTCAAGAGTGTAGACTCTAGAGATGGTAGAGATAAGAGAAGGGTTGAAGGTTTCAAGCCAAGTTCTTAAAGATGTTAATAGAGCTTCCAACTCCATGTTCTTAAAGGTTCAAGAGGTACTTCACAGTAAATCACACGGGTTTGAGAGAGAAGAATATATAGGGGTTCAAGAGTGTAGACTCCGGAGATGGTAGACATAAGAGAAGGGTTGAAGGTTTCAAGCCAAGTTCTTAAAGATGTTAATAGAGCTTCCAACTCCATGTTCTTAGCAAAGATCATAAGTGTATTATCTCATAAGTTCTTACTCAAATCAAGCTTGTTTTCTTGACTATAAGAGTAATAAAAAAATATAAAATCAAGTATAATATGCTTTCATGTATCATAAATAATGCTGCATCCCATCATTCAAACATGATGCCATAGGATGAATCAACTTTGCATGATTACACTCAATGTAGACTGTTAGGAACAAAAGCTTATGAGTCAATTACAAGGCTTGTAGGGCAAAGAAACTTGCTTCAAATCAAGAGAGCTTCAAATTGAGTTCTTGATAAGGATAAGTTAACACAGCCAAGAAATAAGAGAAAAAACTCCTCTTAATTCAACTCAAAGCATCTATGAATGATCTACAAACATTGCCCTACCATAAGGGCGCATAATACTTGCATATTTTGACAAGATGTCTTTTGTAGCGTAAGAAATGAATTAAAAGAACAATGATGTAGCTAATTCTTTGAATATGGCTAAAGATTTCAGCCCCAAATCATCCCAAATATCTTCCAAAATTCACCTCTGATGATAGCATAAACTTCCCCTAACACAGTGTCAAAGCATTTGGTGTCGAAAGTCCACAATGGGGGTAAGAGACAGCAAGATGAAGGGAGATTCAAGAAGAGGAGTAGACGAAAGAGAAGGGGTTTGAAGAAATAGAAGATGTAGAAGAATACTCCTAGAAAGAAATAGAAAATGAAGAAGAATACTAACACAGATGAAGCCTGTCACTTTATTTCAACATTATGAGAAGATAAAACTCTAATAGACAAAAACGTGTATAAAATAATACCTTCATTTATGCTGCTCAAATTGCCAATCTGATGCTTTCATTGACTCCAAAAGGGTGGTAAAATACCAGGACACCTAGCCAAAACTCAGCCAGATCACTCCTTCTTCATCTCCCACTTTGGAGTGATGTTCACTACCTGAAAACAGTGATTGCGCGTCGTCCGATTTTGCCAATCTCTCTTTTTACATAAACTCCTCTCAAATTGGCTGAAAGCTACATGATTTATTTTACATGTCATCTTAATCTAGAAGTTGTCTATAGTTTTATGATTTTTTAGAAGAGATAATATCTAAAATATCAAAAATTGACTAAAACTTGTCCAAAAATCTAATATTTTTGAACCATGGACACTAACACTAATGTCTAATATGGCATTGGCTCTCTAAATCAATAAGAAATCCACACTCTAGATTTTTATTACACGGTGTGTGCGTAGCGGTATGACAACGGACTACGCAGGGCGTACAAACAAATTGCAGGCGTAGATAGGTAGTGAGGTCGAATTTTTGCAGTGCTGGAGCATACGATCACCATGTTATCTTTTGAAGTGCTTGGAAGAAGCGCCCTGAGTAGAGGGACAACTATCTAGAGGAAGCGTGTTGATTTATGGCTTGTATCAAGGGATTTGAGAGCTCCATCAGAGGTAGGTATTGTGTGGCTATGGTTGCCATGGCAGATTGGTGAAGGTAGAGTTGAGAAATGAGGTCATTACTTAGCCTTTAGCTGGTGGGCAATGATGGAGGAGAGTAGAGAGAGCAAAGAGAGGACTTGAGACATGCTAAGCCATGCTCAGTTGCGCTCTAATACCATGTGAAAACACAGGATCTAGAGCATGGCAGCTATGGTGGCTCATAGACATAGACTAAACTCTTGTGGACACTGACATGATAAAGACCAAGTGACTTGACTGAAGTACAGAAGACAAGAAAAAAGTACACTATGTTGAATCATAAAGTGACAATGACATTGCATTCATCTCATATGAAAGTGGCATCCAAGTACAATGTTATATAGAGATGGGTAGGTGCTAGTCTTTCTCTCTATGCCTATGGGATTCTTGCGCCTGCATGTCCTCAGCCCATCTACTCTTACAAAGAGGCGGCATGAATGTGATTGCAAATCTCAACACTTTATAGGGAATTAGGTTTAAGGATAACATTAAGTCTTTATTCTTGCTTTTCACACTACCTTAGGCTTGGGATACCTTACGTATTGCTATGAGTGCTAATCCTCTAGAAGATGGATTTAAATGCTCGGATGTGGAGGGAGCTTTACTTACAAAAGAAGTAAATAGGAATAATTTTTATATAGCCCATACTTCTCATGCTCTTATAGTCAAAGGTAGACATGATGGTAATGAGAATCATGATCACCATGGTAGAGACTCACGACCTAATTGGGGAAAGTAACAGTCTCATGGACACGTAGAAAATAAATCCCATGGTACTAAGTCTTCTCTTGTCATTATTGTGGGTAGCAAGGTCATATAAGGCCACACTACCATAAAATGCGCGAGGATAGACAATGAATGCAAAGGAAAAATGTAGGATAATGTCAAGTATTATGATGATTGCATTGTTATTTCTAAGTTTACTCTATTAAGATTGAGGAGATCAATATATTGGAGTATATTTCAAATGATTATATCCTTCCTACTTCTTCACGATGTCGTATTGCTGTGCATTCGAGGTGTGAAAACCACCCAAAAGTTGTGCATGAGATTTGTTACTTTGTACATACTTTGACGTAGACGTTGTGCTTTGCTTTGCTTGAACATTTTTCTTTCAGTTGGTTCATGTTCAATTTTACAGAAGAGACAAGTGCTGTTTGGGATTGAATCTGATATTTGGAATAAACAAATTAGAAGGAGAATGGGTTCTAGATCTGCAATGAGTATGGTTTTAAGCTTCATAAGTTGTTTGCTTATGCTGAAGATGCAAATGGTATCAACAAGGGAGTTTAAGAAGACCAGTGAATTTTCAGATGAACATGAGGCTCATGTGTTGTCCTTGATCATGGAACCACAGCTTGCCAAAATCCATCAGCACTATTGCTCGTAGACTCAGCAGAGGGGAGCCATTGACAGTAGGATGGATTCACGGTTTGAGCTCAATGACTGAGGCTGCTCCATCTGTGGCAAGACATGTTGTGGCAGGGCTGAATTACTTGATGACATTGTTCAAAGTTGCTTTCCTGTTGCTAATTGAGCTTGGAGTGTTTCCTTTGATGTGCGGGTGGTGGTTGGACATATGTACTCTAAGCCTGTGGGACGGGATTTAAGGAACACATTGTGTCAATTTCAGATTGTGGTTATTCTGTTCAGTGTTTTCATGGTGACCTTTTTGTGTTGCATTGTAACAGAAACCGCTTGTGTTGTTGTGGATGATAAGGATCTTATTCCATGGCAGGCGGTATGAGGAATTCAGGAGTCTTATTAAATTTGCTCCATTGAGCTATGCCTATATTGGGCTGTCTTGGAATAGGCAAAAGTGGCTTATTCTGCGCTGGACGGAAGGAAGGGAGAAGAGCTTTTTCAATGGAAAGGAAAGGAGGAGGCAAAGGAGGGATTTTTTTTTAAAAGAGCTAAAGAGGGAGGGAAAAAAGAGGCGTATGTGACAGAAAAAGAAGAGGAATTACGCTAATCTGGGAAGGAGAGAGGTACAGAGCATTAGAGAGAGAAAACAGGGAGGATACTCTGTAGCTAATGGGGGGAAAAAGGCTCGAGAGGAAACAACGAAGGAAGAAGGAACGACTGTGATGCAGTAAAAGACGTGAACAAAGCCATATTGAAGTTGACGAAGTGACGAGTTCTTCAGAAGGACGAGAAGTTGTAGTGACGATCGCAAGCTTGGACAACGTTGACGGTGGGAAGACAAAACAAAGATGATGCTGCAGAAGTTGATGTCGAAGCTGTGAAGGTCGAAGAAGGAAGTGATGAAGATCACGTTAAAGCTGCTACAAAGTCGAGAATCGGAGGACGATGAAGACTAGCAATCGAGGAGCTCTACGACAGAGAAGACGAAGGAGGGGATAGTTCAGCGGTAGGAAGAAAAATTGCGGATTTTTCTGGCATCTTGGCTTCATGTTGAATTGCTAATGTGGTCCTCTTTCAGCGAATCCGGCGTGCAGGCTTGCAATAGCCGTGAAGAAGAATGAAGACCTTGGTCCTTTAACAATTCTGGTTCATGTAGGAAAACAAGGAAATCATAGCGAATCCATAATCTCTGCGAGTCATAGCAGGACATGGGAAAACTGCAATGACTTTATAGGGCTTTGTTAAGGCGATAGTAGCAGTAGGACTATCGTGAGCAGAGAGATCAGAGGTGGCTCTCATTGTTTCTAGCTATCAAGGACTTAATTTCCTTGACTGAGGCTGTCGCAGCTATAGGTCACTGAATGAAGCCAATGAAGAAGTGAGGACGATGCCATTCCGGCAGGACCTCCTCCAGTGGTTCTGTTTCTTTTTCTACTGTGAAAAACCATGGCTTGAGAGGGAAGTGTTGTGAAGGACATCGCTGGAGGAAACTAGAGTGTCTAAAAGCTTACATGAGATAGCAAGATGGATTTGAAAGGGTGTTCTTTCCGAATTGAAATGACAGGAGATAAACCCACCATTAAGACCTTGAAGCCAGATATGGTGTTGATACTAAAGGGATGCTGCTATTCGCTCTGAAAACTATAGCAAAGCAGCAAAATTGAGAGATGAGATACGAGCTTTACAAGAGGACAACAGATCTGGAGTTCTTGCTGCAAATGCAAAATTTTATAAGGCGTTTGCTTTTGGAAATATGAAGATGATGCAATAGTACTTGCTGCACATGATTACGGTTATTGTTCATATGTTAAAAAAATTAACATGAAAGAGAAAAATGTGCTTTACATTGCCACAAATCAGCTTGTCGGCTTATGGAGAATGTAAAAGAATATATGGTTCTTGATCATTCCGTGTCCAACCCTCTTGATCTTGGAAAGGAGCCACCTCTGAAAGGATAATGCTAATACTTCTATCTGAAGCTGATAACCAGATTTGTATTAAATGTTTCAATATTGAAGGATGAATTCTATGCTCAGCTGAAAACTTGCTTTTAGTCTTATCTTTGCTGTAAAGACGAGGTCTCGTTGAAAGCTTGGTGGACACAAATCCTTACATCTTGCTTATTCATTTGTTTGATCTTTTATCCTGAAATTTATCAAGGTCTTCTGAAGACGCGACTTTGCTTTCATAAATCCTTCCACATCTTTGGTGAACCCGACGTGAAAGCGTCGCAGAAATTTCAGGATGGGAGATACTTCAGCCTCTATTTCAGCTTCTTCTACAACTCCAGCTGCCTCTACTTCAGCTCCATCAATGACTGCTGCGTCAAGTACTTCAACGGAGGATCTAAAGCAGATTTTGCAGAATATGTCCATGTATATGCAGCTCCAAAATCAGCAAACACAATTGTATATGCAGCAGCAACAACAGTTGCATCAACAGCACTTGTCTCAGCAAAGGCAACTCTATTCGGAGCAAGAGAATGCAAACAGCGCGACTAAGGCTATTGAAGCAGTTGAAAATGAGAAGAAGCTATTTGACGGGCACAATGTTTCAGCATATTTGAAGACATATGAGATCAAGATGGGGTTTTTTGGAGTTCCTGTTGGACTTATGAGTAAGTACTTCCTTCGTCTTGTCACACCTGCTTTGAGGACAAAAGTGACTAATCTTTTTATTCAAAATACACATTGGCAAGATTTTAAGAAGGCTCTAAAAGAAGAATACTTCCTTGAGGACTTTGGTATGGCTACTCGGCGGTCATTCCGAGAGTGGGTCTACATGCCAAACAAAGGTCTTGCTGCTTCGGAGTTGATTCGAGAATTCGAAGAGAGGTATAGTCAGCTTGATGCCATTGAACAAAGAGCATTGGATGTTGAAAAAGTTGAGCTTTTCTTGCAAGCTGCAGATCCTGCTCTTCAAGAAGAATTGGGTGAGCTTCTTGAAGATCGTACGAAGCCTATGGGTCCTAAAACTAATTGGCAGGATGCTCAGGATGCAGTCTCGACTTTGACCAAGAGGAGAATATGGAAGACTCGCCTATAGAATGGTTCCATGACACCTACACCATCATCAGCTCCTATGCCTACTTCTATCCCTGTTATTTCTTCTCCTCCTCAGCCAGTTTCTTGGCCTATGCCAGTGCCTACTGTTTCTACTCCACCTATTCCTCCTGTTTCACGACCGATGCCTACACCTTCTGCTCCAAAACCATCTGCTCCATCGGTGCCTACCTCTCTTGATGACATAATCAAAGGCATCACAGATTTGACACTTGAGTCAGTCAAAGCGGAGTTAGTGGGAAAGTTGAAGGAGCAGTTTGCTTCAACTGTGCCTACTACTTCTTCTAGTGCTCCTACTGCACCTAGGAGTGCTCCTAGTGCACCTAGGAGAGATCGGAGATGTATTTGGTGTGATAGTACGGAGCATCAGCATTGCAGGGATTGTGACTCTTTCCAGGATGCAAGGAGGCGGAATTTGGTATATTGGGGGCAAGATGGTAAGATTTGGTTGACTGAGACAGGAGCTCCACTTGCTACCAACTTTGGTAAAGGTGGAATGAAGAAGTTAGTGGAGGACATGGCTACGCGTACTTCTTATGTGACAGCTAGAGGTGATGCTTCTGCATATGGAGTACAGATTGAAAAGGGATCAGAGACTCAGTCCGCACTATGGACTTATGCTATGGAGACTACAAGGGGAAAATTCAGCAAACTGTTTTGACTAGTGCAGGCTCTAGCATCAGATCAGAGACAGGTTGGGACTCGCCTGTTGACAGGTACTCTATTTATGCTTATTTGGCTAAATCTCATGGTGCAGATGTACTTGTTGAGGAGAAACGTAAGAGGGATGAAGAAAATCCAAGTGCATCTAAGAAGACTAGAGAGGGTGAGTTTGTTACTCCACCTACTGCAGGACCGTCTTCACGATCAGGGCCAGATCGACAGATGGAGGATGCTCAAAAGAGAGAAAAGAGGCAAGAGCCTAGAGAGAGAAAGCAGCCAGGTTTCAGATTGATGTCCGATATTGAGACATCTACAGACATGAAGAAAATCTTTAATGATAAGATACTTGGCAGTGAGGTGACTTTCACTATTTCTGAGATTTTGGGCATCTCAAAAAGAGAGTTTCAGGATCAGTTTCAGGAGGTCCTGAAGAGGAAAAGACATGCATTGGCTACCACTGATACACAGGGAGTTTTGATTGGAGAGTTGGATGAGGATGAGGATGAGGTTATGGTTGATAATGCTTCTGTTTTTCCGCAGGTAGAGAAGAGGGTTTAGCCTATGCATTATGCTGAAATTGATGAGCCTGTCATGATACCGCGTAGTCACTTTTCGCGGAGCCATTGGGCTAGGGCAACTACAGAGACGATGGTAAAGATTGGAGAGAAACAGGTGCCTTATGTTGCATTGGTTGATCATGGTTCAGAGATTAATCTCATAGTTCGTGGAGTTTATGAGAGTAACAGATGGCCTATGGATGTAGAGCATGGGTGGCATATGAGAGCCGCCAATAACACTGCAGGTGATTTATATGTTGCTTGTCCTAGTGTCAGGGTTTCTATTGGTGATGTAGAGGAGGATTTTCATTTCTTTGTGCAGGATTCATGCTCTTATCCCATAATTCTTGGTCAGCCATTCATTACAGAGATGCGCATGGAAACAAAGGTCATGGATGATGGATCTGCTTATGCACGGATTCGCAGTAAAGATGGTATGAGAGCAGTTCAGTTTATGACTGTATGTGTGAACCATGTTAGAAACAGAGATACTCTCAGAGATGCACCCTTGCCCACTGTGAGGGATTCGAGATTTCATTAGGTACCGCCGTTTCGCGAGACGACGGTGGTACAGAGCAGAGGAGATTGGAGTTCTCGCCTCCTGGCAGCAGCAGTGTTTTCTCCTCCGGTTATGTTGGGATTACAGCAAACAGTTCGATGAGCTATCAGAAGACTTCTAGGTTGCCTAGAGCTGCCAGGCAGTATATATGCAGGAAGGAGAAAAATTTGAAAAATGCAGGAATTTTGGAGGATGATGAGCACATAGATGGGATGTATGACAGTGTGATTTGTGCAGATACGATGACAGAGATGGGAGATATGCTGAAAACTGATATGCTGAATTGTCATGGTAATGTATTAGTGCAATCCCTGGACATGTTTCATGAAATTGCAGATTTTGTGTCACAGATTGAGTCAGAGGCTGAGGAAACTCAGCAAAGAGTGTTGAGTGCTGAAGAAATTCAGCAAACAGAGTTTCCAGCTGGTTATGATCAGCTTTCAGAGAGACAGAGGGCTGAAAATTTTCAGCCAACAGAGTTTACTGCTGAAATATTTCAGCATTCAGAGTTTGGGGCTGTTTCTATGCAGTCCATAGAGCAGAGAGCTGAGAATATTCAGCCATTGGAGTGCAGAATTGCTGATTTACAGCAAGGTTTATGTAATGCAGAAGAGCATAAAGAAGCCAGGGTTGACACGAAATACAAAACTGTGGATAAGAAGGTGAAGCCGGTTGCTGTACCGCTTCCACCTGACAGTGATCAGCAAATAGAGAGGGCTGCTAAACAGCAAATTTTGAGGAATCCAGAGCATATTGGTCATAAATTTTCAACAGAGACACTTGCTGAATTGAAAATTGGAAATGGTGATTTCTTGTTACCCATAGAGAAGCAATCCTTTCAGGATATGCTTGAGCGTCATGGAAGGGGATTTGCTTTTTTGCCACATGAGATTGGATGTGTGAATCCTGATATTGTTGCTCCTATGGTCATTTTTAGTATTCCTCATATTCCATGGAATCTCCGACCTATTCCAGTGCCTAAAGCACACTTGCCAAACCTGATTGATTTATTGAATGAGAAAATCAGGATGGGAATCCTTGAGCCTTCATCTGCACCATATTCAAACAGGTGGTTTACAGTTCCAAAGAAGAATGGTACTCTTCGATTTATTCAGGACATGCAGCCAGTGAACAGAGTTACTATCAAGAATGTTGGTATAGGTCCAGTTGTGGATGAGTTTGCAGAGGCATTTGCTGGACGTGCCATCTATTCTTTGGGTGATTTGTATTCAGGATATGATCAGTTTCAGCTAGCTTTAGAAAGCAGGGACATAACTACCATGAGAACTCCTATTGGGCTTGTCAGGATGTGTACCTTGCCTCAAGGCGCCACTAATTCTGTTGCGCATATGATGAATGCCATGCATAAGGTCCTTCGTGATTACATACCTCGGCTTACTATGCCTTTCTTGGATGATGTGCCCATTAAGGGGTGTGCAGAAGAAGAGAAGAATGAGAGCCTAAATGAGCAGGGATAAAGATACTTTGTGGCTGATCATATTTCAGCATGTGAGAAGATTTTGGCCAGGTTAGAAGAAGTGAACTTGACACTTTCAGGGCAAAAATCTGTTTTTGGAGTGAATGAGGTTGTCATTGTTGGGCATATGTGTGGATATTATGGCAGGAAACCCTCACCTGATAAGGTGAATGCTATAGGCAAGATTGCGGAGTATTGTTCTACTACTTCAGAGGTACGGAGATTCATTGGTGCTTGTGTGTTTTATACGATTTGGATACCTCATTTTGCACACATTGCAGATTGTTTGTATCAGTTGCTTCGAAAGGGGCAGAAATTCTATTGGGATGAGAGCCACACTAGTGCCATGCGGAAATTGAAGAAGTTATTGCAGAATGCTCCTACTCTCAGGAAAGCGGATTATAATTGTGATAGGCCTATTGTATTGACAGTTGACACTAGTCCAATTGGCATAGGTTGGGCTGTGGGTCAAGATGATGCAGATGGAAATAGGTATGCTATTCGGTTTGGGGCAAAAGTCCTAAACGAGAGACAGAGGAGATATCCGCAAATCAAGAGGGAGTTATTGGGAATTGTCACGACTCTCAAATGTGACAAGAAGTACTTTATTGGAGCTTCAATTGTGGTAGAGACAGATTTCTTGCCATTGATTGGCATGATCACGAGTTGCTCTACTCCGGATATAGCTATGTTGAGATGGATTGCATACATCAAGTCATTAAATCCGGAGTTTAAACACATAGCAGGGAAGGATAATCCAGTGGCAGATATGTTGTCTAGAGCTAGATATGATGATGAGGAGACACTACTTGCAGAAGAGGATGATGCAGAAATTTCAGCCACTATGGTTGATCATGTTTGTCATGTCTATGATATTGTGGCTTTCACAGAAGAGCTCTATGTTGGAGATTGGTTGCAGATTGGCAGGTACCTTAGTACACTAAGCAAAAGAGATGAATGGACAGATGAAGAGTTCAAGAAGATCAGAAGGAAAGCCTATGGTTATTTTCTCAAGGACGGATTTCTTTGGAAGCATCCGAAGAAAAGAGGCGGATTACCTTTGCGGGTTGTCTACGATAGAGAGACACAGTTACAGGTGATGAGGGAGTTTCATGAGAGTCCTTGGGCTAGTCATAGAGGAGTATGGGCTACTTATGAGAAAATCAAGGAGAAATATTGGTGGAAAGGCATGTATAGAGATGTTTCTCACTTTGTTGAGACTTGCAGAGACTGTCAGATGTATTCAGTAGTGCGTCATAGAGATGAGCTTCATCCGACTTATCCGCTATGCATTCATTATAAGTGGGTAGTTGATTTGGTTATCATGCCTATGGGTCTATGGCAGATGAGGTACATTGTTTTGGCTAGAGAGGATCTTACCAATCATGTTGAGGGCAGATCTTTGAGAAGGAAGACCACTAGTGCAGTGTGTAAGTTCTTATTGGAGGAAATTTTCTGCAGGTATGGTTGTGTGGGTAAGATCACTGCAGATCGTGGTGAATTGGATGCAGATGAAGCTAGGGAGTTTTTCTCTCAACTAGGAATCAAGTTGGCTCTAACCACAGCATACAATCCAGAGGGAAACGGAAAGAGTGAAAGAAGGCATCCGCCGATAGTGAAAACATTAGCCAAAGCATGCAGAGGACGGATTGGAGAATGGCCAAGACTTCTACCATTTGCTTTATGGGCTGATCGTACGACTCATAGTGTTACCACAGGATATATGCCTGCAGAGTTGATGTATGGTCAGAAACCTGTTATGCCGATTGAGACTTGTGCTTTGACTTGGTCAGTTTTACCTTGGCAGGAGGATTTGACGAGAGAGGAGCTCTTAGCTCTTCGGATTCGACAGTTGGAGAGGAGACCTGAGGATATTTAGCTAGCTATTGACATGTTGAAGGTTGCTAGACTAAGGAATAAGGACAGGTTTGACAGCAGGCATCGCTTGCGGCCAAGAGCAATAGAAGAGGGAGATTGGGTATTGGTCTTTGATAGCAGCCTTGAAAATCAGCATAGTACACTTCGGAAGATGGTGAAAAGATGGTTTGGGCCATACATAGTCAGACATGTCTTTGATAATGCAACATATGAGCTGACTGAATTGGATGGGACAGTGCTTAGAGTGCCTATTGCTGGAAAAAGAATCAAGATTTTCAAGAAAATGGATGATGAAGATTATGCATTGGAAGAATTTGCAAGAGAAGAGCAACGACAAGAAACTCCAATGGAAGAGACAGATGATATGACAGATAATCTTGTTGATCTACCGGAAATGCATAATGAAGAGATTGATCTGTTTGTGGATCTAGATGATAACGATCATGGGTAGTTGGCCCATCCGGAGGATGCGCAGGATTAGAGGGGGTGGATGTCGTATTGCTATGCATTCGAGGTGTGAAAACCACCCAAAAGTTGTGCATGAGATTTGTTACTTTGTACATACTTTGACGTAGACGTTGTGCTTTGCTTTGCTTGAACATTTTTCTTTCAGTTGGTTCATGTTCAATTTTACAGAAGAGACAAGTGCTATTTGGGATTGAATCTGATATTTGGAATAAACAAATTAGAAGGAGAATGGGTTCTAGATCTGCAATGAGTAAAGTTTTAAGCTTCACAAGTTGTTTGCTTATGCTGAAGATGCAAATGGTATCAACAAGGGAGTTTAAGAAGACCAGTGAATTTTCAGATGAACATGAGGCTCATGTGTTGTCCTTGATCATGGAACCACAGCTTGCCAAAATCCATCAGCACTATTGCTCGTAGACTCAGCAGAGGGGAGCCATTGACAGTAGGACGGATTCACGGTTTGAGCTCAATGACTGAGGCTGCTCCATCTGTGGCAAGACATGTTGTGGCAGGGCTGAATTACTTGATGACATTGTTCAAAGTTGCTTTCCTGTTGCTAATTGAGCTTGGAGTGTTTCCTTTGATGTGCGGGTGGTGGTTGGACATATGTACTCTAAGCCTGTGGGACGGGATCTAAGGAACACATTGTGTCAATTTCAGATTGTGGTTATTCTGTTCAGTGTTTTCATGGTGACCTTTTTGTGTTGCATTGTAACAGAAACCGCTTGTGTTGTTGTGGATGATAAGGATCTTATTCCATGGCAGGCGGTATGAGGAATTCAGGAGTCTTATTAAATTTGCTCCATTGAGCTATGCCTATATTGGGCTGTCTTGGAATAGGCAAAAGTGGCTTATTCTGCGCTGGACGGAAGGAAGGGAGAAGAGCTTTTTCAATGGAAAGGAAAGGAGGAGGCAAAGGAGGGATTTTTTTAAAAAGAGCTAAAGAGGGAGGGAAAAAAGAGGCGTATGTGACAGAAAAAGAAGAGGAATTACGCTAATTTGGGAAGGAGAGAGGTACAGAGCATTAGAGAGAGAAAACAGGGAGGATACTCTGTAGCTAATGGGGGGAAAAAGGCTCGAGAGGAAACAACGAAGGAAGAAGGAACGACGGTGATGCAGTAAAAGACGTGAACAAAGCCATATTGAAGTTGACGAAGTGACGAGTTCTTCAAAAGGACGAGAAGTTGTAGTGACGATGGCAAGCTTGGACAATGTTGACGGTGGGAAGACAAAACAAAGATGATGCTGCAGAAGTTGATGTCGAAGTTGTGAAGGTCGAAGAAGGAAGTGATGAAGATCATGTTAAAGCTGCTACAAAGTCGAGAATCGGAGGACGAAGCTGCTGCTGAAGATGCAAGACGATGAAGACTAGCAATCGAGGAGCTCTACGACAGAGAAGACGAAGGAGGGGATAGTTCAGTGGCAGGAAGAAAAATTGCGGATTTTTTTGGCATCTTGGCTTCATGTTGAACTGCTAATGTGGTCCTCTTTCAGCGAATCCGGCGTGCAGGCTTGCAATAGCCGTGAAGAAGAATGAAGACCTTGGTCCTTTAACAATTCTGGTTCATGTAGGAAAACAGGGAAATCATAGCGAATCCATAATCTCTGCGAGTCATAGCAGGACATGGGAAAACTGCAATGACTTTATAGGGCTTTGTTAAGGCGATAGTAGCAGTAGGACTATCATGAGCAGAGAGATCAGAGGTGGCTCTCATTGTTTCCAGCTATCAAGGACTTAATTTCCTTGACTGAGGCTATCGCAGCTATAGGTCACTGAATGAAGCCGATGAAGAAGTGAGGACGATGCCATTCCGGCAGGACCTCCTCCAGTGGTTCTGTTTCTTTTTCTACTGTGAAAAACCATGGCTTGAGAGGGAAGTGTTGTGAAGGACATCGCTGGAGGAAACTAGAGTGTCTAAAAGCTTACATGAGATAGCAAGATGGATTTGAAAGGGTGTTCTTTCCGAATTGAAATGACAGGAGATAAACCCACCATTAAGACCTTGAAGCCAGATATGGTGTTGATACTAAAGGGATGCTGCTATTCGCTCTGAAAACTATAGCAAAGCAGCAAAATTGAGAGATGAGATACGAGCTTTACAAGAGGACAACAGATCTGGAGTTCTTGCTGCAAATGCAAAATTTTATAAGGCGTTTGCTTTTGGAAATATGAAGATGATGCAATAGTACTTGCTGCACATGATTACGGTTATTGTTCATATGTTAAAAAAATTAACATGAAAGAGAAAAATGTGCTTTACATTGCCACAAATCAGCTTGTCGGCTTATGGAGAATGTAAAAGAATATATGGTTCTTGATCATTCCGTGTCCAACCCTCTTGATCTTGGAAAGGAGCCACCTCTGAAAGGATAATGCTAATACTTCTGTCTGAAGCTGATAACCAGATTTGTATTAAATGTTTCAATATTGAAGGATGAATTCTATGCTCAGCTGAAAACTTGCTTTTAGTCTTATCATTGCTGTAAAGACGAGGTCTCGTTGAAAGCTTGGTGGACACAAATCCTTACATCTTGCTTATTCATTTGTTTGATCTTTTATCCTGAAATTTATCAAGATCTTCTGAAGACGCGACTTTGCTTTCATAAATCCTTCCACAACGTGATGCTACTCAGTTGATTAATATTTACTTCACTTACTCTCATTTTTGGCTTCTTGATTCACGCTAAGTATTATGGTGATTACAATGTTCTCTCTAAGTTCACTGGCTAAGATTAAGGAGGTAAATATATTGGAGTACAATTCAAATGATTATATCCTTACAGCCTCTTCACTTGATGCTACTCAATTGATTGATGTTTATCTGCTTACTCTCAGTGTTAGCTTCCTGATTTGGGTGCTTCCTTTCATGTGACCCCACATTGTCATTGATTCTATATCTACCACACTATTACATATTCAATTAGACTAGGCAATGATCATGTATATGATATTATAAGCATCGATGCTATGAGACTTTAGTTCAATTCTAGCACTCCATTCATTCTGCATGATGTATAATGTGTCTCAACTTTGACCAAAAACCTTATCTCAACTCGACAGCTGGAGGATGCTAAACTACCTAACTATTACGCAACCTGACTTGATTTATGCTGTGGGACTGATTAGTCATTTCATGCAAAAGCCTCACAAGCCACATTTGGCTGTAGTCAGAAGAATCATGAGATATGTAAAGAATACTACTGACTATGGTTTGTTTTATGCATATTGGAAACCCCTTTACTTGACAAGGTATACTGATGCTGACTGGGCTGGTTGTGCCTATGATAGGAGGTCAACCAATGGCTATGCATTTGGATTGGGTAGAAGCATGATTAGTTGGCAGAGTAAGAAACATCCTACAATTGCATTGTCTAGTACAAAAGCTGAGTACCGTGGTGCAACCTTAACGGCATGTGAAGCTGTTTGAAGTTACTGAATGACTTGGGAATACACTTAGACAACAAAGTGAAGCTTTATTGTGATAATGTGAGCAATGTTATGCTTGTAAAAAATCTCATCTATCATGCAAGTTTATTACCATTTCATAAGAGAAATGGTACTAGTAGATCAGATTGGCCTGATGCATGTGAAGGCTAAAGACCAGGTAGCAAACATCTTTACCGAGTCACTTGGTAAAGATAAGTTCATTTATTTTAGGTAGCTACTTGGAGTATTGCAGATGGTTTGAGCTTTCGTTCTTATTAAAGATTAAAGTGCTTCTTAAGCACACGTAGCACGTGCAAAGTGAACGGCAGGTTGATTTTAAGTTATTAGAAAAATGTATGTTTAGCGCGAGTGCGCGTGAAAAAGTGGGTGAATAAATTTCATTTTAACAATTTAATGTGGTTAAGGGATGACCAAAATAAATAAAGCTCAAAAAATAGATACCTGGTAGGGGTGTGTATGCAAGAGACTGAAGGCGCATTGAGTAGTCCCAAATGCAAGGAATCCAGTCAAAAAAAAAAAACCACTGACTGGAAAAAATAAAGCACCTTAGGGTTTTTGTTTTATTATTATTTTTATTATGTTTTTTTTTATTTTTTATTTTTTATTTTTTATTTTTTACTTTTTTATTTTTTATTTTTTAAAATTGTAATTTAGATGTGTTTATATTTTGTTGTGTTTTTTTTTTTTGTTAACTTTTGTTTGTGTTGTTGTGGTTTTATTTTATTATTATTTATTTTTATTATGGTTGGGAAAAAGAAGCGCACCCCTGTCCCGCGCGCATGTACGGGGCAGGAGTAAAAATATTTGCATCGGCAGGATCAGACGGGGCAGGGACGGCAACACGCGAGTCACAGAGGCCACAGGGGCATCCCGAGGCACGTGAAATAAAAAACAGGCCCATTCACGTGTGACACGAGAAACGCGACCACACGGCAAAAAGGAAGAAAAATTAATAAAACACAAACCGCACATCGGATCGAAAAACCATAAAAAGGAAAAATGTGCCGGGAGACGAGGAGAAGATGATAGAAAAATACAACATTGGTTCCGGGGCAAAATTAGGGTGTTCACATGAGAAAAACACAAAAAATAGACCTGAAATCACATACGTGTGTTAATATCGGAAAATTCGCTCATTGGAACGAAGTGCGGAAAGAAGGAAAAATGTACACAATAACGTGTCCAACAATCTTATCATGGCAAAACACGGTTCCGATCAAGATAAGACGTGTTCACATGGAAAAAACCCAAAAATCGTATCCAAAAATAGACTCAAAAATTCACAGGGAATGACCCGTGCACCGGAATAGAGGACTGTAAAAAGGAAAAATATCTAGAAGAAAGAGATTCACAAGGTTGGCACATCAAAACCCAATTTGGGGAAAATTGGGAGGGGTTCATATGGGAAAAATACAAAAAACACACCCAAAAACACTCTGAAAAAGTAATAACTAAAAATCCAGCAGTTGGAATAGGGGGAAGGAAAAAGAAAAAAGTGGGGGAAAGGCTGGCGAGATATGAGTGTCAAATTAAACAGGAATTCCAATGAAAATAGGGCATGTTCACATGGAAAAATGTGAAAAAATGGCCTGAAAACCCGCAAAAATTAATAGCGGATGAACCGTGCATCAGAATGATAGGAGGTAAAGAGGAAAAATATCAGGGAAAATGGGTAGGATAGGGTTGGCACATTAGATCAGGGTTTCAAATCAATAAAGATATATTCACATGGAAAAGCGTCCAATTTACAAGAATTGCTTCAAAAATTAATAACTTTAGAACCGTTTGTCGGAGTAGGGGTTTGTAAAAAGGAAAAATGGGCAGTTCAAAGGGACAAACATGGCTGTAAGGTTGGATGTGATTCTCAGTGAATGTACGGTGGGTTCGTATGGAAAAATCACAAAACAAAGAATAGAGGCAAACGGTCAAGATACATCTCCGAGGACAGAGTAAAATAGAACGAAAGAGTGGGGAAGAGACCCCCTCAAGGTAAAAGGAAGTCATGGCATAGATGCATGATCATAGCAGGGTATATGCATGGGGGTATGCAACATAGACGCACAGGGACGCGTCCCCACACTTAAAACCTTAGCAGGAAGGGTAAACCGAACATCAAGGACCTAATACCACATATCAAACCAATCACAAATGTCCCCACACGTAAGGCATAACCGTCACTGAGAAAAAGAAGGTGTAGGGTTAGAAAAACTTGGCCCATATTGACGAGGAGTAATGTCGACTATCAAGGTTGCGTCTCGTATCATTGTCGGCTGTAGGAAGTACCCAGATGTCTTCACAGCACACGTCCTTCGTGGTAGGGACCATGGGGCAGCAACCAGGAAGATAGCTCGTTGAAGGAATCGCAAGAAATTCGTCAATGACGATGGATAATTCACTCAAATCACGATCACTCAAATGGAATGAAAGAATAGTCACTCGCCCCATTACTAACATCACTCGAGGAAATAATGATGGAAACCTAGATCTCACACCCGGTTTAGGAATCAACAAGGGAATGGTGCAAAGGGAGTATGCTAGGGTGTATAGTTGATGGTGCATTAGTGCGTCCAATCCCGTCTGGCATAAGTGTAAGCAGGAAGGCCAGGGAGCCTTGCAGTGCAGTGTACAAAACAGAGTGATATGTCCTATGTTGATGGCAGAGACCCAGCCCGTGGGTGCATAGGGAAACAGAAACGTACCTGACTCCAATGGTCGTAACGTCCCTCAATCCTCACCTCTCGATAATTGATTGAAGAAACACCAGTCACACTCAGCCCACCCTCTGTCTCACGCTCTGTTGAAAGATACAGAGGGCAGCCCATTCTTGAAACCCACTGATGTAATCCTCACCGTCACTTGTGCAGAGGTTGTATGCCTTGTGCGCAATTGATGATGCAACTATGCATCCTGCCCTGTGCCGGCATATAGTGCAAGAAGGAAAGCCAGGGAGCCTTATGGTGCAATGCACAAGAACAAATCGTGCCTTGTGCATTGAGAGGCCCATCCCGTGCGTGCAACACTCTGTTCACACATCTCACCTCTCATTTGATTTGAAGGGAAAGACTGGTCACTCAACCCACCCTCTGTCTCACACTCACTGATAGATATAGAGGGCAGCCCATACTCACGTCCCCATCCTGTTAGGATGAAAGCTCGCATCACTCAAGGGGTTGGTGATGAAGATCAGGTTGGCTATTGTTGTCATCAGGATCTTGAAGATGAGGCGTACCTAGGGAGGTAGCCTGCAAAT
The DNA here is from genome assembly GCF_053477565.2 of Lygodium microphyllum. NCBI lineage: Eukaryota > Viridiplantae > Streptophyta > Polypodiopsida > Schizaeales > Lygodiaceae > Lygodium > Lygodium microphyllum. Next base: position 124,195,380 of record NC_141157.1, read on the forward strand.
CTCATACTTCAATGATTTGTAAGAAAAGTCATCTGTTAAGAAGGACAGACTGACTGATATTGCAGAGACAGCGCGCCAAGGGAGGTGGCTTCAAATTACTTGCTGGAAAGGTACTTCTGATGAATCAGCTATCCTGAACTACGGGGTATTACCACCTTTTCCACAGTCAGCTTCCTGCCCAAGGGTGTTTCCAGGAACGAGGCCTGTTATGATAGGGAATTTCTTCATTTTCTCCCATAACAGTTGTGTGTTGTTTTTCTTTTCTTTCTTTCTCTTTTATTTCTTTTTCTTTTTTTTTTCATTAAGAAAGAGAATGGTGGCAATACCATGTGTCAGGACCAACCTCGCCACCGTTGTTGAATCAGACAAGAAAAGAACAAGGTCGGGTTGAGAGGTATGATGAAATGAGTGTGGGAATGAGTGCCTTTTATGGGCTTACAATAGGTCTGGTATTGATAGGTGGAGAAAGGTGGAAAGTGACCATGGTATTCACCTTTTGTGGTTTTAATAAACCATGCTGCTCCTGCCTCTGTCTTCGGCTCTGTGACTATCTCTGTTACTACTTCTATGACTGTCTCTGGCTCTATCTCTGCTCTGTGTCTGTTTTGTCTCTGTTTTATCTCTATTACTGTCTCTGCGACTGCCATGTAACAGGGAGAACAGTACATCCATGATTCTATTTCACTATCAGAGGTGATTTCAGAAGTCAATTCAAGTTGAGGCAGGAGGTATTCTCCCATGGACAAGGACTTTGCTTCCCTTGGTAGTTGGCTTACAGTGCCCACCACTGTTAGGGACTGTGCCTCTATTTTCTTGGGAAAGATCTGCTTAACAGCCTCTTCGTCTCCTGATGTACCATCCGTTATCTCGTTGGAGGAGTCAGTTATGACTTCGATGGATGTGGATCCATTGCCTTTTTGTGATCCATACAACTTCAACACCACTTTGTTGGGTCCTCTGCCTAGAGTTAGGGTTCCTTTGAACCAAGCCAAGGTCTTCCCAACAGCAAAGGGTATGAGGTCTCATAAGAATTTGGTTTGACCACCAAATATGTCAGCCAGTAGTCTCTTCCTGCAAGGATTTTTTTTATGTATGGGAGGATGCCCAACAGTTTAATTCTACTTTGGTTTGCCAATCTCATAAGCCACTGTGTAGGTTGAATTCCTTGCAACCCTAAGTCCATTGTCACATTCGTCATTATATTTAATGATGAGTCTCCATCAATCAATGCATCTGAAATAAAGTATCCTTCAATCCATATACTAATCTCTTGGGTTCCAGGATCTAGGAAGGCATTAGCCACATCTACTTCCTTTACAGGCTTTGGGGCCTTATTGGTCTTGGGCATTGTTGAAGGAACAATCCTTAGTCCATGTCTTCTTGTCAAGATGCTTTTGAATTTCTTTCGATGGCTAGGAGACCGCATCAGCAACTGTCGGAATGTTAAGTTAGGTTTAAAAGTATCTAGGTCTTTTACCAAGTCAGAATCTTTGATAGGATCCACAGGCTTCTCCAGCCTGCTGGGAAATGGGGCTACACCCATTTTCATCTTTTCTTTTTCTTCTAACAATGGTAGCATCGGCACTTCCTTTGTTTCTAGAGGTGCTTCTGTATCGTCTATCTCCTAGACCTCTGTTCTTGTTTTTAGGACTGTCTCTGTAACTCTCTGTGGCACTGCACTGCTCTGTACTACATTGTTCTATCCTGTACTGCTCTGTCCCTCTGTTTTGACTGGTTGAACTTCACAGTCTTGGCAGGAAAATTATTTTCATTCTGAACAACTGGTTCCTTCTTCTTGGTGTGCGTGACAGCGGCAACTTCCAACTCTACCAAATTGGAGGCAGGCTTTTGTGCCTTCTGTTGGCTATCAGTGGCATTGGCCTTGACAGGGGTTGGACTTGGACAATCCTTTGCAGTGTGGCTTTCTCCTTTGCATCGACTGCACAAGGGATTATAATCCATAGATCATCTAGGGTTTGGACAATTCGGGGAGATATGACTCTTTTCTCCACACCTATAACATTCCACCTCTGATCTCTGACCACCGCCAGACTGTCATCCTCTGTAACTTTGAGAGGGAAACCTCCTTGGACCGAAATTAGGACCAAACTTCCTAGGCTTTGGTCCAATATCTTATGTTATCATTTTGGATTCTAGCAAGTTGAATCTTGCATTTTCATCCTTCTGTCTTCGTTCGTGCATCTCTCTGAGAGAGCAAATATCCTATGTATGGTTCTTCCGCAAACAATAGGAACAGAAGGCTCCAGGAATGGCTGGTTTTCGGGTACATTCAGTGGCTAAATGTCCCGCTTGATGACACTTTCTGCACCATGTATTAGAGTGCATCACATCTCTTCCCGCTCCCGCAAGAGTGGATATATTGGCGGTATTCACCTTCAACGTCTGTAGCTGCTTTGTAATCACATCCATAAGCTCTTTCTTGATACTTGCAACTGAGTTGGATAAGTAGTCCTTTAGATTTTCACCTCCTAAAGTACTGCTTGTAGTAGCATTTTGGGAAGCTTCTGTAATTATTGCATACACTAGTTGGGCCAATCCAAAAGGTCCTCTGTTCTAGTTCTGATTCAGAGCTCCTGCTGAGACTTGGGATTGTTGATTTCAATTGGTAGGGTTCCACTGTTGTTGAGTCACCATTGGAGGAACTGTTTGAGGCCACTGTTGTTGTGGTTGAACCATCATTTAAGGCATTGTCATGTGTGGTGACCACAGTGGATTAGGTGCATTATATTACTGCACTGTTTGCATCTGAGAATAGGGGTAGGAAACTGTCCCTGGGACTGCATTTGGTGGGTATACCATTCCTGGCATGGGAGAAGGTAAGACTCCTCTTTCTGGAGTCATTGACAACCTTGCTTCAACTTCATCATACAATCTTGCACATTCCACTGCAGCTTGCAGATTGACTGGTCTTCTCAATTCCATGAACTTGCAAACTTTTGGTTGTAGGCCTCTGAGAAACACTCCTTTCTGGATATCTTCATCCAAATGATGGTTAGTCCATCTCTTCAAGATGGATTCCATTCATGAGATATAAGCTTCTACTCTTTCTCGAAAGGACTGACTTAGGTTCATGAACTCCTCTCGCATCCGCTCTTCAAAACCTTCATGCCTGAATTTAGTGAGGAAGGCCTCGTCCCATGTGCCAAAAGTTCTTGCTGCTTGTCTCTCATACCACTAAAATGCCGCACCCTTGAAAATGGTGGGGAATATTGCTAACCAATGCTTAGGGGTTCTAGCATTGTTAGCCACACTTGTTGCTACCATGAATTCTGCTACATGAAGATCAGGGTCTTCATTGTACTCTCCCTTAAAAACTGGCAATGGGACTACATTTGCTGGCCTATCATCAATATTTCCAGGACGAATCTAACTAGGAAGGGAACCTTGAGTCGCCATGGGGACTTCTGTAAAGAGTGCTTTTAGGGTGTCAAAGGAGGCTTTTGCTGCAAGCTCGTTCTCAGCTTTGATTTTTGCCTTCTCCCTTCTCATGTACATCTGGACTCATTCTAACGCTTGCCTCTTGATTGCATCATTCATGAGGGGCTTGGCTCCAACCAGTTGGTCTGTACTCAACACGATAGTATCAGAGAGGGCTTCAGTCTCTAGGGGATTCTCTGGCCAACATCTCCTCTACTTCCTTCTTTTCAACATCTCTAAATTCGGCTTTCAAACCACTACAGAGGGGGAGATATTCCGTTTTGAAAGTATCAAAACTCATTCTTCTTAGGATCGTTGTTGTGACATTATAATAATGCCAGCTTCTGAGGGTTTCAACAGTGTATGTTGTGAAAAACACTATGTCTACTAGCTTTCAATGGGTTGCTAATTGGACAAATAGAAGATTGTCAGTGCACCAAGCATCCCATATACCTTGTTGTTCAGCATCCACGAACAAATTCCAACTCTTTTCCTTCTTGTTTTCGTGAACCTCTACAAACCTTGAATCCTGAAGCTTCTTCACAATCTCCCACTTGATGATGTTTGGAAAATTCTCAATGAATGCTAAATCTTTAATAGATAGTCATTCACTCTGCTTCTGCTCTCCAGTTTGTTCCCAAACAATTTGCCACCAAGATGCACGTCTATGTTGCTTCAACAGGAAGAGGAAACAGTCCACCGCATAGAGCATGCATCATGATGGTAATATGTTTCCGCCATTGTGGGATGAACTTCTTGTGGAAAGTGGATTTGATAATGAGAATCTCCAACTCTTCAGTGAAAGAAGGAACTTTGCAAACATCCATTGAATTCTCCTCTTCTTGGCAATGCCATTTCCCTCATTTCAGCCTATTCTGATACTTGCTGATGGCAAGGTTTCCCGGCTGCGCACCAAAAACATGGAGCCCCAAGAGGAACACCAAGGAAAAGAATATTCTACTGCAAGAAAATATATCGTGTAACATCAACAAGATTTTATTTCATTCTTTTGATGACCAAAACAAAGAAAACATCAAATCTTCACGCAACATCATAATAAATATCTCCCACGAATTTAATAGAATCAACCATAATCTTCAACATCTTCATAGAATCCATCAATAGAACAAGAAACATAAAAGAATACACCATTTTTGAATGGAAATCAATCACATAGTATTCATCTTCAATGTCTTCATAGTTTTCTCTCTCAATCTCTCATATATAAATACACTGTTTTGATAGAATTGACTATCTCTGGCTCTCTCTCTCTCTCTCTCAATAGTATATCATCTCCTCACTACAATACTCAATAATGACTCTCAACAATCCCTCTTAGGTCGTGGATGCACCTGCCAAGAGCTATGTCTGATGCGAAGAGGCACCAGAGCCACTACAATGTCTCTTCATGGCTCACTACTGTCACTGTCACTTTAGTCTTCTCTTTAGTCTTCAGCAGCTGCTTCTTCCATTTGTTTTAGCTCTTTTGAACTTAGATTTATCCTTTCCAAAAGTTAGAAAACTTTCCCAAAGGCACACATACATTCTAGAGAACACTTATAGAAGATCTACAAAACAGATACAGAACATGAACTGAACAGATACAGAGGCTCTACAAAAGGTTTAAAGAGGGTTACAGAAGGTCATCAGAGAACATCCAATCCTCATAACTCATACTAAAACCATTCCAAACTATCAAAAAAATATTCAATAAGCTTCCAAAATATTTCAATCTTCATCAATCATCAATCCATGCTTCACAGAGAAGAAAATCCGAACAAAACAGAAGCTATATAGAAGGTATACAGAACCAATCAGAACCTCAACAGAACCTATCAGAGCATCATAGAGCTTCATATCTCCACTAAAAGTCATCATGAGCTTCCAAAACATAATCAATATCATCCAAAACTCTCAAACACTTCCATTAACAAGCATATATCACTCTAAATCCATTAAAAATCAATCATTCAGACCTCAAAAACAACAAAAATCAGTCAGTCTTTTTCCACTCTCAACAATATGCAAGGGAAAAGATTTCTTAGTAAGTCCCTTAAACCCCCCACTTCTCCCTCTCATGACCACAATGACAAAGATTAGCTCCTTGTTACAATTTATAATTTTTTTTAAAAGAGAGAAAAAAGAATAAGAAAGATGGAAAAAGAGAGAGAAAAGAGAAAAAGGAAAGGACAAGAACAAGAGAACAGAGAAGCAAATCACAAGAAAAAACAAGAAACTCATGACTATCATAGTCACTACACCTATGGGTCCTCAAGTTAGGTGGGTCTGGTGGCTTTGGTCAGCCAGCTCCATCCCTAACCCCCTAGCCCATTTTGATTCTCCACTTCACGCTTAGGGAACATCAAGGGTAGAACATACCTAGGGAGGTCAACCTCGCTTATGGTTAGACCTGTCTCCCTAAGCTACACCCATTGCACCTTCCTTCCACACACACTGGGTCCTGAAGTGTGGGACAATACCATGTCTCCATGTGGTTCTCGACCCAGCTTCTAGTTCCACTGGCACGAGCACAATGCACTGCACAGTAAGGTGGACACATCCCCTATGCAAAGCACTTTTCTTCTCTTTGTAGATACATTTGAATGCTCCCAACCAGCGACATGGGAGGCTTTGCCATCAATTCCCACAAGGCCCCATCATGAACTCACACAACCACCCTTCAAATCATCAAGCCCTTTCATCAACAAAAACCCGTAAGTGCTATGGGACTAGCACTTGACTAGGAGGGGGGTAATGTTAACCCCGATGCAAGATGGAAAAAAGAAAATTCAAAATATGGAATAATGCAAAAAAAGGCAACCCAATAAATGAATAAGAGAGGAAAGGCCAAAAGTGCAAAAGGTCAAATTGAAGGTAAAGGTGCATTTTAAAATGCCAAGGCGTCACCAAAATTTTGTAAAAGAGCATCAGGCTCTCTTCTATGCAAATTGTAAAATCTAGATGAGCACATGTGAAGGGATAAGGCAACTAGAAGGGAATAAGGAAAGAGGACCTTGGCAAGATACCCAGACATGTAAAAAAGGGGATGGGTGCTCGAGGGATTCAGAGCTTGTATATAGACTCAAAAAGTGAATGAGAAGCTCATTCTTTGTGTGTGGCCAAAGTGACATCTTCTTCTTCTCTTCTCTTCTCCCCTTCTTGCTTGTGTACTTGTGTCAAAAAGTGAGTGTGAGGGAGTGAGTGTGTGAGGGTGAGGCACCCAGGAGGAGAAGCTCTCCATCTTCTCCTCTCTCCTTGTCTTCTCTTCTCTTCTCTTTTCTTTTCTCGCATGCGGCTATGGAGGATGGAGCTTGTAGGAGGAGACCTGAGGTTGCTTGAGCTTGCATCTAGGATTGTGGATTCACCAGAGTGCTTGAGGGAGGAGTCCACTCATTTGGGCATCAAGGTAAGCTCACTACACCCGCAGGATTGGAAATGCATCAGCTAGGTGAGAGATCGCCATTAGAACTCGCATGGAATGCTTGAACAATAAGCGGTCCATGGGTCTTGGCGATTGAGCATGATCTCCCACTACATGCTATGACATGTTAAGATATACAAATACATGGCCTTAGGATGCTTGTATAAAGTAGTATTCAAATGCTAGGTCCACTACATAGGTAAGAAACCTCACATGTCTCATCATAATATGACTAATAGATCCTTTAATTGACTTTATTGCCACCATGTGAACCTAGGAAAATGCTAGCCACATCAAATCCCATCTATATCCAAGACCATGTGATGTAATTAGCCACACCTTATGAATGTTCCTAAAAAAAGTGTTAATTAAAGACACCCAATATATCACCACAACTTTCATCAAGAATCGATAAATTGTTAAAAGTCTAGGTTAGTAAGTCACACAAAAATCAAAGGTACAGGATGTCATTTGACATTTTGAGACATGAAGGTCTAATTGGGTATAAACATCTTATCACTATACCACACATATAACCATCTTACTAGAATAGCATAAGTATAAAGATCTCACAAGAATGAAACACACATCACAATTGAGTATAAGCATCTTACCAAAATACCACATGATCTGATATCTATACTCACTATAGGGTGCTATGTGGTTAAGCATAATACCCACAATCCATTGATTAGAAAAGAATTCCAAAAAAATAGAGAGCCAATTATTTCAAGAGGAAGTAGACAAAGTAATGTATTTTGATTACTAAATACTTTGAGGGCACATCAATATATTGCATGAAAACTTATATGTCAATAGATAGTTACAAATGAAATTGAAGAGACGATTACTTAGAGACAAAGTGGAAAAAATAATGTAAGCCTTGGTGCTCACAATCATGAACATTCTTGAATAGAATAGGTATAAAATCTTACTGGAAATACCACACATCACAATCGAGTATAAACTTCTCACTAAAATACCACAGAATATCATATCTATAATTGACACATGGTGCAATGTGATTAAGAATACTACTCACAATGCATTGATTAGAAAAGAATTATGAAAAAAATAGAGGGGAAATTATTCAAAGATGAAGAAGACAAAGTAATGTATCTTGATTAATGAATAGTTTGGGGTCATATCAGTACATTGCATGAAAACTTATGTATCAATAGATAGTTACAAATGGCATTCAAGAGACAAACTAGACAAAATAATTCTATATTGATTAATAAATAGCTCAAGAATACATTAGTATATTGCATGAAAACTTATATTATCAAATAGTGACAATCAACAACCAATAGGCATGCACAATGGATCCCATACTTAATCAAGTACTTGTCAACAAACTCCTTTGACACATATTCACTACCACCATCAGATCATAGGCATGAGACATAACAACTAAACTCTTTATCTGCATGATGTTTAAATCCATAAAGCTGTCAAGAACTTTATCTTTGTGTTTGAACATGTCCCAAATCAAGTGTTTATGCCAGATATCTATGTCTCTGCACACTTACATCATCATGAGCAAACATTATAGCTTTTAGCTTAGGAATATTTGCATTCAATTTAAACATTCTTCCATGTGTTTTTCCCTTTGTAATCATCTTGTAACCTTTGCCATATTCCTCTATAAAACAATCACCTTTGTTAAACCGTACCTACAAGTTTTGTTTAACCATCTAGCCAACAAATAATAAGATTTTCATGATTGATAGAACAAGCAAAACATCATACAATTTCTTCTTCTTACCATCAAGCATAACCAATGGAACAACTCCTATATGAGATGTATCATGTTGAGTGTCATCTCGTGTGCATACATAACTACTTGTTCCTGCTTTCATTTCATCAAACCACTCCCCATGTGGTGTCATATGGTTTGATGCTCCTAAATCTTTATAGCATATGTCATCTAACTTTTCTTGATGAGTAGCCTTGTTCCGTACATAAGTCATAGAAAATAACCAATCACCACTCTCATGCTCTACATGACTGGATGAGAAACAGTGACCTTGCTGCCTACTTCTTTGATTTGCTTGCTTCTTCCAACATTCTTCAGCAATGTGTCCATACTTCCCATAGTTTGGCAGTACTTATGCTTGGTGGGAGTATCCTCGATGCCTCTAGCATTATGTCCTTGTTGATTTTTCATATTCTAATTGAGTCCCTTGACCATGAAAGGACCCCCTACCATGGCTACCAAGGCCTCTCTAATTTGAATAAAATACTGCATCTTTGCCTTTCGAGCTACTTGAGCTAGTAGCTAAACCTAGCTTGACCTACAATGAGACTAGCTAATTAAAGTTGGGCATTTCAAATCTCACTGATATAGAGTTTTTATCTCTATTACATACTCTTGAGTGGAGCCTCCTTTCCTATCCATGGTATTGAACTTCTGTTTCAGTTGTATTTTCCTTGCACTAGTAGTAGTACCATAATATCTCATCAAGATATATTCCATGCATCTTCTGGTATCTTGCAATTCATAATCTACATTACCATGGCATCATCTGAAATACAAAGTGAGAGCCAATGCAAGACTCTACAAGCTCTTTCTAGCCAAGCACAATGTGCTCTCAACTTATTGGGACCAAAAATGGGCGTTACACTAACTCTATGGCACTAGCTGAGCCTCTACTATACACCCAAACCACCCCACATAGCCTCACGGCCTAGGAGTGTCTAAGGGATATTCTACCCTAACCTCTAATATAGAACTTTGCATTTGTATGGATTGTAATCCAATGGATAACCCTTTGCACACTCCTCAAAGGGAGACCCTGCTCATATTGGTGTAATACACTGCATAAGCACAAACAAAGGGACGCCCCTCGGCTGATTGCCACGGTCCCACTATGGCTCTCCTACAGCTCGTGGATTGGCCCTAAGATGCACCGTAAACACATAGAGCATGTTTGATACATAATCCACTCTTTTAATCGACTAATCCAGGAGATAATAGATAATCCTTACTGAATATTCCCAAAAGAGATCGAATCACTAACCCTATAGCTTAGGGTGCCTCACCTCCTCCAACATAGGTCATTGTTCATAAAAATAATTGCTATGCATCAAGGATGATACCATATGTTGCATGCAATGCAATTTGTATGATTTATAGTGCTCAAACAATTTTCTTATTGGCAACTAGCATTGTGAAGGTGCAAAAACATGTCTTTTCGTGCCTTTTCTCAAAACCGAGATTGCTACGTTGCATAGGGCCAACACCAAGGTGCTCGAGCTATTGGACCCTCTTAACTTTAAATCACATGTATCCTATATGTCATGCATAAAAAAAAGCTTAGAATTGAGTGTATTTTAAGCACTTAACACCTCCCTTCTCCCTACCGCTTAAGGTTGTGCATTCGGTGGCAGTTTTAGAGATAGTAGTTTTTTAATGTATTTTTCCTTCATGAAAGAAATAAAAATCCACTTTAACAAAGAGATAGGGTTGAACTGAGGCTAGATCTCATGCCTTAGCCTTATCATACATTCACAAACACAAATGTTGTTTTTTTCTATTTTTTGGATGCAAAAATCTATTTTTTTCTTTATTTTTTTCCATTTATTTATTGGTACTTATTAATCTTTTCCTATTTACTAATTTAAACCGATTGATCTTATTGAGAACTATTTTTCTATCATATTCCATCCCATACGAACACTATATGCACGACAAAACTCCAAAACCGCATGATTTTCCTTTTAGAATCGCGATGTTGCAGGTTCTGTGTGTTTATAAAGAAATCACTAGATCACTGATTTTTCTTGATATCTTTAATATTTCTAATAGATTAGAGTATTGACAACCAAATGCAACCATTTTCAACCAAAATTTATCATAAAATAATAAAATCTACCGCTTACTCATAGAATCGGGCCTTATGACGTACATATCTCATGATTGGAGGCTTGCTGACGGTTTCCAACAAACTAATTACGATCCTTCCAACCTTTATCTATGCTCCTTTATGCTCCAGCATCATCCCACAATGTCGTAGTGCGTAGGGTTGAAGGTCACCACAGGGGTTTGGCAAGAAAACTAGACAAGATAATTGGAGATGTGGCTTCAAGAGATACGTAGTTTGCATTGAATGCTTAAAGGTTCAAGAGGTACTTCATGGTCTTTCACAGGGTTTTGATAAAGAAGAATCTTGGAGTTCAAGAGTTTAGACTCCAGAGATGGTAGAGATAAGAGAAGAGTTGAAGGTTCCAAGCCAAATGCAGGGCTTCCAATTGCAAGTTCTTAGCACAAATCACAAGCATGTTACCTCATAAGCTTTAATTCAAGCCAAGCTTGTTTTCTTGGCTTTAAGAGTAATCACGAATTATGAAGTTAAGTACAAGTATCAAAAACAACCCTGCATCCCATCATTCAACTTTGTATGATTACATTCAATGTAAACTGAAGCTTATGAGTCAATTACAAGGCTTGATGGATAAAGAACTTTTCTTCAAAAGAGCTTCAAAAAAAGATTCATATGAGGTTAAGTTACCATAGCCAAGAAATAAAGAGGAAAAGCTTCTTTTAATTCAATTCATAGAATCTATGAATGGTCTTCAAGCATTGCCCTATCATAGGGACACATAATACTTGCATAATTTGACAAGATATCACTTGTAGAGCAAGAAATGAAGTAAAAATTCACTATTGTAGCTAGTTCTTTGAATGTAACTAAAGATTTCAGCCTAAATCAGCCCATAAAACTTCCAAAATTCACCTTTTTTGATAACATAAACTTTCCCTAACAAAGAGTGTATAGATCAACCAAATACAAGTATAAATCATACCATATGGAACAATAGAGAAGTAAGAGGCACTGCTGTCCTCAAATAACTATGAGGGCTGCCTATTTCAGCACACATTCATGGCATTTAACTCCCAAGAAGACACTTCGATGAGGTACAAAAACAGCCATATATTCAAGAACATGTAGTAAGCAATAGGTAGCTTGTAATAGGCATGTAGAAGTAGGGGAGACGAAGGAATTCTTGCTGCCCTTTTTTGCTTTAAAATTGGCCACCTATTTCAAAGCACGTACATAGAGAAATCAAGATGCTCTCTTGTTATCTCTTCCATAATGCTTATGCTATATCCACTTGCATCAAGCATAGCAATGCCATGAATCTTCAATGGGAGAAAGATAAGTGCTGCTGCCATAAATCTTTGTTTGGGATAAAATATTCAGCCCACTTTTCTTCCGATGTCGAAGGGTTTGTGAAAGCAATGTCACAACCATAGAGGACCTTGAATAATTTCAAGATGGAAGATCAATCAAGTGAATGAATACAAATCTGCAACAGCATCTCCATCATAATGTGCATTGAGCAAAAGAATATTTTCAACAATCATGCCCCAGCAACACTTAGTTTCAGTTCAGGCCTGATATGACTCCAATTCCCTCCTGTGATATTGATCAGTTGGAAAGATACATAGTGTTCATGGTTTTAAGGGTTTGCATCTGAATGGAATGATGGTAATGCATTAATTAACCCATCAAGAGCCCCATAGGATGGGCTTTTTATGGCAAAGCTGCTATTAAAGACAGGACACCTTCTGATAAGTCTGAATGTTGGGCTATGGTTGCTTCCTAGTTTAAGAACTGCTCCTTGTTTGGCAAATTTTCCATACATTAAGAGATTAGCCACCTCTGTAAATGTGTTGTTTTCTGCTAGTTCCTCTATACGATATCCTTTATACACAATATCCCTTTGTCCCCATCAATATACAAAATAGATGATTGTACAGGTGCTGTGTTAAGATAGCCCGGATCATAAAGCTTCAAACCAGTGCCATCTCCTGCTGTGATCTTCTTGAATTCAGAGGCATTAGTGGTCCCTCCTTCACTGATTGACACCTTATACTTCTTTCCAGTTCTGCTGTTAATGATGGTAAGTGAGTACGGGTCAGTGGCAGGTTGAGATAGTGTTGGATCATTGGATGCTGGCTTCAATCTCCAACTCAGCAGCTTCGACCACTTAGCATTTCTTCATACAGCCCTGCAATCATTTCAACTTTCTGTGATTGAGTTCTCAGTCTGACTGAGTACTTGGATATATTCAGCCACTCCCTTTGATGCCATATGAGATAGTGATGGTTTAGACCCTCGAATGGTGGTGTTCCCATTCCATTACATTGCACATAAAAATAATTCTTGTAGAGGAGTCATCTTTCCACATCTTTGTGACAAGAGTTTCACCAGGATAAACATGAAGTAAAAAGCGTCCCTGAATAGCTTGAACTGATGAGGGGTCTCCTCCACAAAAGTGCCATACAACAGCACGAACAGCAAAACCAAGAGTACATAGTCCATGCAATATAGGGCGTGGAAATCCGGCTATTTCAGCAACTTCAGAATCTGAATGCAAAGGATTGTAATCCCCCGACAGTTGATGCAGCAAAGCTTGATTTGGTTGAATTTGATCTTCATGAGAGCATACAGTGATAGCAATCCATGACAAATAGTATAGTAGCATAGCATAAGAGATGGAGCAGCAGCACTGGTCACTACTGGTTACCTTCGAGAGAGGAAGTAATGCTGAATATTATAGTGATGCAGATGGACGTAGCAAGACGAAGCCTGAGAGCACTGGTCGTCATCTTTCCAAAACTTCTTCTCCCTTGGATGTTTATCGCTTTGTCATACTGACGAAATGCAACTCAGTGCTGTCCATCTTTCTGTCCCTTCTGAGCATCATGGATTGCTTTTTTCTCTCAGTTTTTCTCAGCGCCTTTCCCTCTTCGTCGTATCTCCATCCCTTTTCTTGCATCGAGCACAGGCGTCCTCTTTTTCCCTGAGAGCCCCCCAAAATAGTGTTCTTTTTTCCCCCCTTTTTGCCATACATCACGCAGCTTTTCGTAGCAGTTGTGTAGTCTTGTGTGTATAATTAATGGAGGCACGTGTAATTAGCAGAGGAGATGGACATCTCGTGAAGGTCTCCCCTTCAACTGAAGAAACATATGTGCTGCCCTTAGCATCACCTAACAAATCTGGCTCGCTTGTCAATTAAATCAGGCACATCATGTACAAGAGAACGCTATGGAACATCCTTAACATGCTCTGAGCCTTCTGAGTCATTGCTAATAGGACTATTCCCCACTGCGTTAAGCAGATTGAAAACCTTCTTCCTTTTTTTTAACGAAAAGATGTTTGTGGAGACTTAAGACACTCCTGAATTGCACCAGCATCCTCTTCAAACCTTCGTGCCACCAATTCAAAAAAAAACTCTTCATCCCATTGGCGTAGGATTGCTTCCAGCACACATAAAGCTTTGAATCTCACCTGCCAAGCATGTGAGTGTAGTTTTGAGTCCAACACATAGCCAAGGTTATTTGGATCAAGCTTAAGAGCACTTGCTAAAAATGCTTGCAAAAGTTATGTCATTTGCTAATAGATGTTCAGCATATGCCCAGAGAAGTGCATTCCACGAGACTAAGTTTGGCATCAGTTGAAAAAGATTCAGAGCATCCTCACAAAGCCCAGATTCAGCATTGCCAAGGATACCCAGAGATTAGGGCATTCCAAGAGACAACATTTGGTATTGCTAGCTTATCAAACACTTCTTCTGCTTTTGCAAATGCACCACACTTAGCATACATGCTCACCAATCCATTGCCTAGCACAATATCATGAATTTCCATTAGCCCGAGCCTCCGGATCTCAGCATGTCAAACAAGTTCCAAAACAGTATGAACCTTTAGTACCCTTCACTTAATACCAAAAAGATCCACTTATTCCATATGTAAAAGTCTTATTTGCAGACTGTAATATAGTTAATACCCATGTCCAATGGCTGACAACATCTAGACAGACACCCTCTAATTACATGTGATCATAAAAAGCAAGTGCCTTGACAATGATCCATGTTCAGCATAACCTTTTTGGTGGATTCCACATCTCGGATGCGCAGCAGTTCGACATCCACCCCCTCTAATCCTGCGCATCCTCCGGATGGGCCAACTACCCATGATCGTTATCATCAAGATCCACAAACAGATCAATCTCTTCATTATGCATTTTCGGTATATCAACAAGGTTATCTGTCATATCATCTGTCTCTTCCATTAGAGTTTCTTCTCGTTGCTCTTCTCTTGCAAATTCTTCTAATACATAATCTTCTTCATCTCTTTTCTTGAAAATCTTGATTCTTTTTCCAGCAATAGGCACTCTAAGCACTGTCCCATCCAATTCTGTCAGCTCATATGTTGCATTATCAAAGACATGTCTAACTATGTACGGCCCAAACCATCTTTTCACCATCTTCCGAAGTACAGTATGCTGATTTTCAAGACTGCTATCAAAGATTAATACCCAATCTCCCTCTTCTATTGCTCTAGGCCGCAAGCGATGCCTGCTATCAAACCTGTCCTTATTTCTTAGTCTAGCAACCTTCAACCTATCAATAGCTAGCTGAATATCCTCTGGTCTTCTCTCCAACTGCCGAATCCGAAGAGCTAAGAGCTCCTCTCTCGTCAAATCCTCCTGCCAAGGTAAAACTGACCAAGTCAAAGCATAAGTCTCAGTCGGCATAACAGGCTTCTGACCATACATCAACTCTGCAGGCATATATCCTGTGGTAACACTGTGAGTCGTACGATTAGCCCACAAAGCAAATGGTAGTAGTCTCGACCATTCTCCAATCCGTCCTCTGCATGCTTTGGCTAATGCTTTCACTATCGGCGGATGCCCTCTTTCACTCTTTCCATTTCCCTCTAGATTATATGCTGTAGTTAGATCCAACTTGATTCCTAGCTGAGAGAAAAACTCCCTAGCTTCATTTGCATCCAATTCACCGCAATCCGCAGTGATCTTACCCACACAACCATACCTGCAGAAAATTTCCTCCAATAAGAACTTACACACTGCACTAGTAGACTTCGTTCTCAAAGATCTGCCCTCAACATGATTAGTAAGATCCTCTCTAGCCAAAACAATGTATCTCATCTGCCATAGACCCATAGGCATAGTAACCAAATCAACTACCCACTTATAATGAATGCATAGCGGATAGGTCGGATGAAGCTCATCTCGATGACGCACTACTGAATACATCTGACAGTCTCTGCAAGTCTCAACAAAGTGAGAAACATCTCTATACATGCCTTTCCACCAATATTTCTCCTTGATTTTCTCATAAGTAGCCCACACTCCTCTATGACCAGCCCAAGGACTCTCATGAAACTCCCTCATCACCTGTAACTGTGTCTCTCTATTGCAGACAACCCGCAAAGGTAATCCACCTCTTTTCTTCGGATGCTTCCAAAGAAATCCGTCCTTGAGAAAATAACCATAGGCTTTCCTTCTGATCTTCTTGAACTCTTCATCTGTCCATTCATCTCTTTTGCTTAGTGTACTAAGGTACCTGCCAATCTGCAACCAATCTCCAACATAGAGTTCTTCTATGAAAGCCACAATATCATAGACATGACAAACATGATCAACCATAGTGGCTGAAATTTCTGCATCATCCTCTTCTGCAAGTAGAGTCTCCTCATCATCATATCTGGCTCTAGACAACATATCTGCCACTGGATTATCCTTCCCTGCTATGTGTTTAAATTCCGGATTTAATGACTTTATGTATGCAATCCATCTCAGCATAGCTATATCCGGAGTAGAGCAACTCGTAATCATACCAATCAATGGTAAGCAATCTGTCTCTACCACAACTGAAGCTCCAATAAAATACTCCTTGTCACATTTGAGAGCCGTGACAATCCCCAGTAGCTCCCTCTTGATTTGCGGATATCTCCTCTGTCTCTCGTTTAGGACTTTCGCCCCAAACCGAATAGCATACCTATTTCCATCTGCATCATCTTGACCCACAGTCCAACCTATGCCAATTGGACTAGTGTCAACTGTCAATACAATAGGCTTTCCACAATTATAATCCGCTTTCCTGAGAGTAGGAGCATTCTGCAATAACTTCTTCAATTTTTGCATGGCTCTAGTGTAGCTCTCATCCCAATAGAATTTTTGCCCCTTTCGAAGCAGCTGATATAAACAATCTGCTATGTGTGCAAAATGAGGTATCCAAATCATATAAAACACACAAGCTCCAATGAATCTCTGTACCTCTGAAGTGGTAGAACAATACTCCGCAATCTTGCCTATAGCATTCACCTTATCAGGTGAGGGTTTCCTGCCATAATATCCACACATATGTCCAACAATGACAACCTCATTCACTCCAAAAACAGATTTTTGCCCTGAAAGTGTCAAGTTCACTTCTTCTAACCTGGCCAAAATCTTCTCACATGCTGAAATATGATCAGCCACAAAGTATCTGCATCCCTGCTCATTTAGACTCTCATTCTTCTCTTCTTCTGCACACCCCTTAATGGGCACATCATCCAAGAAAGGCATAGTAAGCTAAGGTATGTAATCTCGAAGGACCTTATGCATGGCATTCATCATATGCGCAACAGAATTAGTGGCACCTTGAGGCAAGGTACACATCCTGACAAGCCCAATAGGAGTTCTCATGGTGGTTATGTCCCTGCTTTCCAAAGCCAACTGAAACTGATCATATCCTGAATACAAATCACCTAAAGAATAGATGGCACGTCCAACAAATGCCTCTGCAAACTCATCCACAACTGGACCTATACCAACATTCCTGATAGTAACTCTATTTACTGGCTGCATGTCCTGAATAAATCGGAGAGTACCATTCTTCTTTGGAACTGTAAACCACCTGTTTGAGTATGGTGCAGATGAAGGCTCAAGAATTCCCATCCTGATTTTCTCATTCAATAAATCAATCAGCTTTGGCAGGTGTGCTTTAGGCACTAGAATAGGTCGGAGATTCCATGGAATATGAGGAATAGTAAAAATCACCATAGGAGCAACAATATCAGGATTCACACATTCAATCTCATGTGGGAAAAAAGCAAATCCCCTTCCATGTCGCTCAAGCATCTCCTGAAAGCATTGCTTCTCTATGGGTAACAAGAAATCACTATTTCCAATTTTCAATTCAGCAAGAGTCTCTACTGAAAATTTATGACCAATATGCTCCGGATTCCTCAAAATTGGCTGTTTAGCAGCCCTCTCTATTTGCTGATCACTGTCAGGTGGAAGCGGTACAGCTACCGGCTTTACCTTCTTATCCACAGTTTTGTATTTCGTGTCAACCCTGGCTTCATTATGCTCTTCTGCATTACTCAAATCTTGCTGTAAATCAGCAATTCTGCACTCCAATGGCTGAATATCCTCAGCCCTCTGCTCTATGGACTGCATAGAAACAGCCCTAAACTCTGGATGCTAAAATATTTCAGTAGTAAACTCTGTTGGCTGAAAGTTTTCAGCCCTCTGTGTCTCTGAAAGCTGATCATAACCAGTTGGAAACTCTGTTTGCTGAATTTCTTCAGCACTCAACATTTTTTGCTGAGTCACCTCAGCCTCTGACTCAATCTGTGACACAAAATCTGCAATTTCATGAAACATGTCCAGGGACTGCACTAATACATTACTGTGACAATTCTGCATATCAATTTTCAGCATATCTTCCATCTCTTCCATCGTATCTACACAAATCACACTGTCATACATCCCATCTATGTGCTCCTCATCCTCTAAAATTCCTACATTTTTCAAATTTTTCTCCTTCTTGCATATGTACTGCCTGGCAGCTCTAGGCAACCTAGAAGTCTTCTGATAGCTCATCGAACTGTTTGCTGAAATCCCAACAAAACCGGAGGAGAAAACACTGCTGCCAGGAGGCGAGAACTCCAATCTCCTCTGCTCTGTACCACCGTCGTCTCGTGAAACGGCGGTACCTAATGAAAACTCGAATCCCTCACAGTGGGCAAAGGTGCATATCTGAGAGTATCCCTGTTTCTAACATGGTTCACACACACAATCATAAACTGAACTGCTCTCATGCCATCTTTACTGCGAATCCGTGCATAAGCAGATCCATCATCCATTACCTTTGTTTCCATGCGCATCTCTGTGATGAATGGCTGTCCAAGAATTATGGGATAAGAGCATGAATCTTGTACAAAGAAATGGAAATCCTCCTCTACATCACCAATAGAAACCCTGACACTAGGACAGGCAGCATACAAATCACCTGCAGTGTTATTGGCGGCTCTCATATGCCACCCATGCTCTACATCCATAGGCCATCTGTTACTCTCATAAACTCCACGAACTATGAGATTAATCTCTGAACCATGATCCACCAATGCAACATAAGGCACCTGTTTCTCTCCAATCTTTACCATCGTCTCTGTAGTTTCCCTAGCCCAATGGCTCCGCGAAAAGTGACTACGCGGTATCAAGACAGGCTCATCAGTTTCAGCATAATGCATAGGCTGAACCCTCTTCTCTACCTGCGGAAAAACAGAAGCATTTTCAACCATAACCTCATCCTCATCCTCATCCAACTCCCCAATCAAAACTCCCTGTGTATCAGTGGTAGGCAATGCATGTCTTTTCCTCTTCAAAACCTCCTGAAACTGATCTTGAAACTCTCTTTTTGAGATGCCCAAAACCTCAGAAATAGTGAAAGTCACCTCACTGCCAAGTATCTTGTCATTAAAGATTTTCTTCATGTCCGTAGATGTCTCAATATCGGACATCAATCTAAACCCTGGCTGCTTTCTCTCTCTAGGCTCTTGCCTCTTTTCTCTCTTTTGAGCATCTTCCATCTGTCGATCTGGCCCTGGTCTTGAAGACGGTCCTGCAGTAGGTGGAGTAACAAACTCACCCCCTCTAGTATTCTTAGCTGCACTTGGATTTTCTTCATCCCTCTTACGCTTCTCCTCAACAAGTACATCTGCTCCCTGAGACTTAGCCAAATAAGCATAAATAGAGTACCTGTCAACAGGCGAATCCCAACCTGTCTCTGATCTGATGCTAGAGCCTGCACTAGTCAAAACAGTTTGCTGAATTTTTCCCTTGTTTGCAGTCTCCATAGCATAAGTCCATAGTGCTGACTGAGTCTCTGATCCCTTCTCAATCTGGACTCCATATGCAGAAGCATCACCTCTAACTGTCACATAAGAAGTACGCGCAGCCATGTCATCCACTAACTTCTTCATTCCACCTTTACCAAAGTTGGTAGCAAGTGGAGCTCTTGTCTCAGTCAACCAAATCTTACCATCTTGTCCCCAATATACCAAATTCTTCCTCCTTGCATCATGAAAGGATTCACAATCCCTGCAATGTTGATGGTCCGTACTATCGCACCAAATACATCTCCGATCTCTCCTAGGTGCACTAGGAGCACTCCTAGGTGCACTAGGAGCACTCCTAGGTGCACTAGGAGCACTAGAAGAAGTAGTAGGCGCAATCGAAGCAAACTGCTCTTTCAATTTTCCCACCAACTCCGCTTTAACTGACTCCAGTGTCAAATCCGTTATGCCTTTGATTATGTCATCAAGAGAGGTAGGCACCGATGGAGCGGATGGTTTTGGAACAGAAGGTGTAGGCATCGGTCGTGGAACAGGAGGAATGGGTGGAGTGGAAACAGTAGGCACTGGCATAGGCCAAGAAACTGGCTGAGGAGGAGAAGAAATAACAGGGATAGAAGCAGGCATAGGAGCAGATGATGGTGTAGGTGTCATGGAACCATTCTATAGGCGAGTCTTCCATATCCTCCTCTTGGTCAAAGTCGAGACTACATCCTGGGCATCCTGCCAATCCGTTTTAAGACCCATAGGCTTCGTGCGATCCTCAAGAAGCTCACCCAACTCTTCCTGAAGAGCAGGATCTGCAACTTGCAAGAAAAGCTCAACTTTTTCAACATCCAATGCTCTTTGTTCAATGGCATCAAGCTGACTATACCTCTCTTCGAATTCTCGAATCAACTCTGAGTGGCATGTAGACCCACTCTCGGAATGACCGCCGAGTAGCCATACCAAAGTCCTCAAGGAAATATTCTTCTTTCAAGGCCTTCTTAAAATCTTGCCAATGTTTATTTTGAATAAAAAGATCAGTCACTTTTGCCCTCAAAGCAAGTGTGACAAGACGAAGGAAGTACTTACTCATAAGTCTAGCTGGAACTCCAAAAAAACCCATCTTGATCTCATATGTCTTCAAATAGGCTGAAACATTACGGCCATCAAATAGCTTCTTCTCATTCTCAACTGCTTCAATCACTTTAGTCACGCTGTTTGCATTCTCCTGCTCCGAATAGAGTTGCCTTTGCTGAGACAACTGCTATTGATGCACTTGTTGCTGCTGCTGCATATACAATTGTGTCTACTGATTTTGGAGCTGCATATACATGGACATATTCTGCAAAATCTGCTTTAGATCCTCTGTTGAAGTACTTGACGCAGCAGTCATTGATGGAGCTGAAGTAGAGGACGCAGCTGGAATTGTAGAAGAGGCTGAAAGAGAGGCTGAAGTATCTCCCATCCTGAAATTTCTGCGACGCTTTCACGTCGAGTTCACCAAAGATGTCGAAGGGTTTGTGAAAGCAATGTCGCAACCACAGAGGACCTTGACTAATTTCAAGATGGAAGATCAATCAAGTGAATGAATACAAATCTGCAACAGCATCTCCGTCATAATGTGCATTGAGCAAAAGAATATTTTCAACAATCATGCCCCAGCAACACTTAGTTTCAGTTCAGGCCTGATATGACTCCAATTCCCTCCTGTGATATTGATCAGTTGGAAAGATACATAGTGTTCATGGTTTTAAGGGTTTGCATCTGAATGGAATGATGGTAATGCATTAATTAACCCATCAAGAGCCCCATAGGATGGGCTTTTTATGGCAAAGCTGCTATTAAAGACAGGACACCTTTTGATAAGTCTGAATGTTGGGCTATGGTTGCTTCCTAGTTTAAGAACTGCTCCTTGTTTGGCAAATTTTCCATACATTAAGAGATTAGCCACCTCTGTAAATGTGTTGTTTTCTGCTAGTTCCTCTATATGATATCCTTTATATGCAATATCCCTTTGTCCCCATCAATATACGAAATAGATGATTGTACAGGTGCTGTGTTAAGATAGCCCGGATCATAAAGCTTCAAACCAGTGCCATCTCCTGCTGTGATCTTCTTGAATTGAGAGGCATTAATGGTCCCTCCTTCACTGATTGACACCTTATACTTCTTTCCAGTTCTGCTGTTAATGATGGTAAGTGAGTACGGGTCAGTGGCAGGTTGAGATAGTGTTGGATCATTGGATGCTGGCTTCAATCTCCAACTCAGCAGCTTCGACCACTTAGCATTTCTTCATACAGCCCTGCAATCATTTCAACTTTCTGTGATTGAGTTCTCAGTCTGACTGAGTACTTGGATATATTCAGCCACTCCCTTTGATGCCATATGAGATAGTGATGGTTTAGACCCTCGAATGGTGGTGTTCCCATTCCATTACATTGCACAGAAAAATAATTCTTGTAGAGGAGTCATCTTTCCACATCTTTGTGGCAAGAGTTTCACTAGGATAAACATGAAGTAAAAAGCGTCCCTGAATAGCTTGAACTGATGAGGGGTCTCCTCCACAAAAGTGCCATACAATAGCACGAATAGCAAAACCAAGAGTACATAGTCCATGCAATATAGGGCGTGGAAATCTGGCTATTTCAGCAACTTCAGAATCTGAATGCAAAGGATTGTAATCCCCCGACAGTCGATACAGCAAAGCTTGATTTGGTTGAATTTGATCTTCATGAGAGCATACAGTGATAGCAATCCATGACAAATAGTATAGTAGCATAGCATAAGATGGAGTAGCAGCACTGGTCACTACTAGTTACCTTCGAGAGAGGAAGTAATGCTGAATATTATAGTGATGCAGATGGACATAGCAAGACGAAGCCTGAGAGCACTGGTCGTCATCTTTCCAAAACTTCTTCTCCCTCGGATGTTTATCGCTTTGTCATACTGACGAAATGCAACTCAGTGCTGTCCATCTTTCTGTCCCTTCTGAGCATCATGGATTGCTTTTTTCTCCCAGTTTTTCTCAGCACCTTTCCCTCTTCGTCGTATCTCCATCCCTTTTCTTGCATCGAGCACAGGCGTCCTCTTTTTCCCTGAGAGCCCCCCAAAATAGTGTTCTTTTTTCCCCCCTTTTTGCCATACATCACACAGCTTTTCGTAGCAGTTGTGTAGTCTTGTGTGTATAATTAATGGAGGCACGTGTAATTAGCAGAGGAGATGGACATCTCGTGAAGGTCTCCCCTTCAACTGAAGAAACATATGTGCTGCCCTTAGCATCACCTAACAAATCTGGCTCGCTTGTCAATTAAATCAGGCACATCATGTACAAGAGAACGCTGTGGAACATCCTTAACATGCTCTGAGCCTTCTGAGTCATTGCTAATAGGACTATTCCCCACTGCGTTAAGAAGATTGAAAACCTTCTTCCTTTTTTTTTACGAAAAGATGTTTGTGGAGACTTAAGACACTCATGAATTGCACCAGCATCTTGTTCAAACCTTCGTGCCACCAATTCAAAAAAAACTATTCATCCCACTGGCGCAGGATTGCTTCCAGCACACATAAAGCTTTGAATCTCACCTGCCCAGCATGTGAGTGTAGTTTTGAGTCCATCACATAACACTTCTTCTGCTTTTGCAAATGCACCACACTTAGCATACATGCTCACCAATCCATTGCCTAGCACAATATCATGAATTTCCATTAGCCCCAGCCTCCGGATCTCAGCATGTCAAACAAGTTCCAAAACAGTATGAACCTTTAGTACCCTTCACTTAATACCAAAAAGATCCACTTATTCCATATGTAAAAGTCTTATTTGCAGACTGTAATATAGTTAATACCCATGTCCAATGGCTGACAACATCTAGACAGACACCCTCTAATTACATGTGATGATAAAAAGCAAGTGCCTTGACAAATGATCCATGTTCAGCATAACCTTTTTGGTGGATTCCACATCTCAGATGTGCAGCAGTTCGACACCGAAAATCAAGTCAAGAAAACTTCTTGACATATCCCTCATCAAGCTTCTACAATAGGAGCTTGCAATAAACTTTCCAAGAGCAAGGATGAGCCCTTTGGGTCAAGATAATCAATAGAGCAAGTAGATGAATTTCAGTCCTTCAATTTATAGGATTGAAAGACCAATAATAGTCCCTATTCAGCTCTTAAAAGGCTCAAGAGAGTGGATTTAATGTCACTCTTGATATGGGATATCAAACTTAGCATACACAGGTTAGGCCTAGTCCTCCCTCAAGACTCATAATCGAGCTCCCCTTTTGTATGGGCTACTACACTTTAAATACACAATTTGGACAGCCACAAAAACTGTTTGTTCTCTGCTAAAAGTGCTACTTACTTGGCAGGAGATGAAGTTTCCGCCACTCCTTTTTTCCCAAGCTTGAATTGTATTGCAAAGCTCCACTTTGAGTAACACTTGTGTGATTCGAATCTGCAGATCTCTTCTCCCAACTTGCACCCTTGTTCAACGCCGAAAATTGTGCTGGCTTTCATGCTTATCACTTCACTCCCTCTTGCCAAAGTTATATTTCATGCAAGTCATATAAGGAATATACAATGTCATATGCTCACTAACATAGTATACTTTATGGACTTAAGTGATTCCTCATTCTAATGAACTTGTGAGACATGTTATTGGAATAACTTCATCACTAACACATGTAATCAGGGCCTCATCCAAGCCATTTGATTGTCCATGATCACATATACCATGTCATATGCAGCATGTTTTGCAAAACTCCTAGTAACTTCATGTAAGCAATATGAGGATGGTTAAGAGTAAGTATCCAAAATCAATCATCTTGTCAAGGGACCATGATAAATTTATTGCATTTTAAGGCAGAGGGTCTCCACCTTTATTACACCATGTCGTATGCTGGTGGACTTAGGTTTTTATGATTTTTTGCACTAGGCAAGATTCTATGTAGTATGTCTAGACTTCAAGTAACTAAGTGATATTCGTAAAGGATAAAGGTTTTATATTTATACCATGAGCAAAGAACCTCATGACATTCATCCCCTCCTAACCTGCACATCCTCCGACATGTGCCACTTTATGTTGTTTTCATCTTCCATCATGTCCTCTTCTTCGTCTTTGAAGTCATCTTCTTCCTCCGTGTCTTCGTGCTCTTGGATTATATCCAAGCCTTCTAACTCATATGTTGAACTTTCTCTTTGTTCTAAGAGCTTGATTCTTTTTCCAACTATGGGTAACTTTATGCTTGTTCCATCCAATTCAGCCAATGAATATGTGGCATTGTCGTGAATGACCTTTACCACATATGAGCCACAAACCAACGCTTTATCATATTCCTAGAAGCATTGTATTGATTGTCTAGGCTGCTGTCATAGACAAGCACCCAATCATTTTCTTGGATATCTCTTGGCCGAAGTTGATGCTGCCTATCAAATCTTCTTTTGTTCTTTAGTCTTGCTGTTTTTAGCTTATCAATAGCTGCATGAACATCTTTGGGCCTTCTTTCTAGCTACGATATGCACAAAGTTAGCAACTCTTCTCTACTGATGCCTTCCTCCCAAGGAAGAAGACTCCATGTGAGAATAGATTCTTCAATTGGCATAATTGGTTGCTACCCATGCATAAGTTCAACTATCATATAGCCAGTTACAGTACTGTGAGTAGTCCGATGCTCAGCCCATAATGCGAAAGAAAGCATTTTAGGCCATTCTTTGATCTTCCCTCTACAAGACTTTGCTAAGGCTTTGAGAATAGGTTGATGGCCTCTCTCACTTTTCCCATTGCCTTCAAGGTTGTAGGCTGACATTAAAGCCAACTTAATTTCCAATTGAGTAAAGAAGTTGTGTGCCTCATCGGCATCCAACTCTCCTCCATTTGTGGTCACCTTGTCAATACAACCATATCTACAAAATAATTCTTCAAGCAAAAAGTGACAAACAAATTGAGTGGTCTTGGTTGTTAAAGCTTTACCTTCAACTTGATTGGTTAGATCTTCTCTTGCAAGCACTAAATACTGCATATTCCATATCCCTATAGGCATGGTTATAAGATCAATAACCCATCTATAATGTATAGACAAGGGATAAGTTGGTTGTAACCCATCTCAATGCTTAACCATAGAGTACATCTGACACACATAACAAGTTTCAACAAAATGCTCTATGTCTTGGTACATGTTTTGCCACCAGTATTTTTCTTTAACTTTAATAAAGGTTCCCCATATACCTCTATGACCAGCCCACAAACTTTCATGAAATTCCTTCATTATCTATTGTTGTAATCTTTTGTTACCTAAAACTCAGACAAACACTCCTTTTCTCTTCTTTGCGTGCTTCCATAGATGCCCATCTTTAAGAAAAATCCATAAGCCTTCCTCTTAATACGCTTGAACTCCTCATCAGTCCAAGTCTCCTTCTTCTTCATTGTGCTCAAATATTAGCCAATCTTCTTCATAATCATTTTCAGGGAAATGAACTAGAACTTGAGAAATGCAATGAGCATTCTAACGTTTAGTTGACCACTCTTCCTTCATAGACAAATCTTTGATCTTTGTTGCTATTTTCTGATTTACATGGTGCACAGATCGGTCACTGTATGCTCACGTAGTGAATCCCGGAAGGTTCCCAAGAACAATGAACTCTACTTTTTGCACAAATTACAAGGTAAAAAGCATGAACGACAAGAGCAAGAGACCAATTGGATTCAATCTCCCCCCATGCCTTGTGTGAGCGCTTCACAAAGCATGTATTTTATGTATATTTCATCTTCATGCTCAATAATAGCCCAATTTACAAAAATATATCAAGCTTTTAGCTTTTGAGTTTGCTTTTACAAAAATAGGAATAAAGCTAATGGACGGTGCCCATAGAGTCTGGCACGCCCAATACAATGTCCAAATAGAAATAACATATCCGTGCGCATGAGCGCATACAAAATAATAATAAATAATCGATGCCTCAATAGACATGATAAAATATAGGCGTGGCGCCTATCAAAATATAATCCATAGATCGAATACCCACTAGACTCCAATGCTTTCCTCCCCCATTGCTGCTATCTCTACACATCAACTGAAGCATTCACAATCGTTAGTAAAATAATACAATTAAACTGACAAAAGTGAATACCTAGCAGTCTTCAGCTACATAAATAAATCAACTGGTTAGAAATAAATCCTAACCTTAATTTATTACAAGTGCGCACTCTAAACTCATAAACGTTTATTAATTTAATATGTATTTTGCAGAATCACCCGCTATGGAATCACCCATGTACACACTAAATTAATGAAACGCCCGAAAAGGACAAGTGTCCCCATCAACTTCTCGCACAAAGAATCCACTTTGTGTATGAGCCCCGGTCAACAAAGTTTACGGAATCCACCGTAAAACCTCACGGAATCCACCGTGGCACGGAATCCACCGTGAAATATGCCTCCTGGCATCATACCCCCGGGGTGGGATAGCAATTGACCTCAATTGCTATTAGCTCAATGTGGAGCTAACAGAGTGGGGAAAGCATTTAAGTCTCTAGCATGCATCCATTGTGCTTCCTCTACAGGATGGTTCTTAAATTTAACTAGATATCTAGAATACCTTCGGCCAGTTCTAGTGGTCATAAAGTCAGTGTCTATAATAGCTTCTAGTTCAAGTATTTCAGTCTCTTCCTCTAATAAAGGTGGGTTTTCATAAACAGGGTGTACAGGTAATTGGCCTCTAAATGGTCTCAATAAACTAATGTGAAATGTATTGTGAATTTTCCAATGAGGTGGTAATTCTAACTTGAATGCATTATCATTAATTTTATGAATGATTCTAAATGGTCCATAGAATCTAGGAGCTAATTTGACAACTGCATGTCTATCTACACTTTGCAGTCTACGTTTCTCTATTCTCAGCCAAACATAATCATCAACTTTGAAATTCATGGCTTGTCTTTTCTTGTTGGCTTGTTTGGTATATGATTGCTGAGCTTTAGCAATCATATCTTTAACCTCATCAAAAATGCTGTTATGCATAGTAGCAATATCATCAGCATTCTGAATTCTATTAGACAAAGATGCAACAGGTGTAGATAATCTATATCCATAAATGACTTCAAATGGTGCTTTCTTTGTAGATGTGTGCGGTGTATTGTTATATGCAAACTGTAATAAATGCAAATGAGTGTCCCATGTCTGAGGTTTAGAGATAGTATATGCATGTAAAAGATCTAGAATGGTGCTGTTTGTGGCTTCTGTTTGTCCATTAGTTTCTGGATGAAATGCAGATGAGAAATCAATCTTTGTGCCTAGGTTAGCAAATAGAGTAATCCAAAAGTTGTTACAAAATCTAGAATCAGATCTGAAATAATAACTTTTGGCAATCCATGGTTAGTAAAAACAGTTTTCAAAAACAATTGTGCTGGTTGTGATGCTGTTAAAGTTTTCTTACATAGAATGAAATATGCTTGTTTACTAAATCTATCTACAACTGTCCAAATCATAACATGGTTAGATTTAGTATTAGGTAAACCAGTAATGAAATCCATAGAAATTTGTTCCCAAGGTTTAGATGGAATAGACAAAGGCATAAGTAATCCATACTGTTTACCATGATGTCTCTTAACTCTTTGACAAATCAAACATTCAGAAACAAAGTTAGATACATCAGCATCCATATGCGGCCAATAAAAATCTTCAGTTAACATACGTAAGGTAGATATGATACCTCTATGACCTTGATATGGGGGACAATGAATTTCATTCAAAACAAAAGATCAGAATGGAATGGTAACACACAATCTCTTTTCATAAAACATAAATCCATCATTATATGACAATGATTCAACAGGAATGAAATTATTTTGAACTAATTTATTCCAATCAGAATGAAAAGTAATATCCTGATGATATGTATCTTTCATAGCAATCAAAGAATCAAAAGATATGACAGAAATATTATGAATGGAAGGTCTTCTACTCAATGCATCAGCCACTACATTTTCTTTTCCAGGTTGGTATTGAATGATAGGATGAAAACTTTAAATAAAGGAAGTCCATTTGATATGTTGGTCAAAGATTTGAGGTTGGCTAAGTAAATGTCTAATACTTTGCTGATCGGTCTTTATCATAAATTCTGAACCCATTAAGTAGTGTTTCCACTGTCTTAATGCTTGTACAACTGCTAATAGTTCTTTGTCATATGTGGAATATTTCAGCTCAGAGGGTTTCAACTTACAACTAGAATATGCTATAGGATGATTGTCTTGCATAAGTACGGCTCATATTCCTGATCCACTAGCATCGGTCACTACTAGAAAGAATGGTCTATTAAAGTTAGGCAACTGTAGAACAGGGGCATTGGTTAATGCATGTTTCAGTAAGTCAAAGGATTTCTGTTGATTTTCGGTCCATTGATAAACAATTCCTTTCTTTAGAAGTTTGGTTAATGGTAAAGCAAGTAATGAAAAATTACGTACAAACTTCCTATAGAAACTAGCAAGACCAAGGAATGAGCGTAACTCATGCACGTTTTTAGGTACAGGCCAATTCAATATTGCATCTATTTTCTTAGGATCAACTTTAATTCCATCAGATGATACAATATGACCTAAATACTCAATTTCTGTCTTAAAGAATTCACTCTTTTCATGATTTGCATACAGTTGATTTTCTTTCAATAACTGAAAAACCAATGACAAATGCTCATAATGTTCTTTCTCATTTTGACTAAACACCAAAATATCATCAAAGAAAACAATTACACAATACTGATATTTCAGAAATATATGGTTCACCATTCTACTAAAGGTAGCAGGTGCATTAGTCAATCCAAATGGCATGACAAAAATTTGTAATGACCAAACTGTGTTCTGAATGCAGTCTTGAATATGTCAGACTTATCTAGTCTCACCTGATGATAACCAGACTTAAGGTCGATTTTACTAAATATTGCAGAGCCTTGCAGTTTGTCCATAAGGTCATCAACTCTAGGAATAGGGTACCTATTCTTTACAGTGATTTTATTTAAAGCTCGATAGTCAATGCACATACGATAAGTATTATTCTTTTTCTTGACTAACAATATAGGTGCACCGAATGGAGAACTGCTAGGTCAAATTAATCCTCTATTTAGTAATTCCTCAACTTGACTCTGGATTTCTTTTTGCTCTATCTGGTTATTCCTATATGGTGCTTTGCAAGGTCGTTGTGTGCCAGGGATCAAATCTATCTTATGGTCTTCTAGACGTGAAGGAGGTAAACCTGGTGGTAGGTCTTCTGTAAAACAGTCCTTAAAATACGCAAGAAATTCTTTATGCCTAGGGTGCATATGATTTTCTTTTACTTGCAATTCATTCACCCAAATGAGATAGGATTTACTACTCTTGCGTAATGCACATTTAGCTTGAGTATGCGAAAGCAGTGGAAAGACATTAGATGCATGCATACCATATAATATAATAGATTTTCCTTGAAAATTAATGTTCATTTTGTGTGTGGAATAATCTATATTTGGGTTATGCTGGTGACGACAAGGCATTCCTAAAATAATGTCACTCGACTGTAATGGAACAACTAGGAAATTTCTTCTTTCAGTGTATGAACCAATTTGAATCTCTAAGTCTTGCACTTCCTGTGTACCATTATACCTAGTGCCTAAAAATGCAGCTTTTATGCGATAATGCGTAGGTACAGTCTGTAATTTCAATTCTTTTACTAATTTTGCTGAAATAAAATCATGAGTACTACCATCATCATGCAAAATAGTCTTTTCCTTTCCATGCACCAAACATTTCATAGTCAATAAAGAATGTGGAGTAGGCATACCTGGTAAAGTATCAGAAGTAGTAGTAGTGTCGTCCTCATCTTCAGTGAAATCAGACATATCTTCATGTTCATCTTCGTCCATGGCTCTAAGGTAGTTGATATGAGCTGGTGGCTTCTTTGAATGACAATTTGCTGCTAGATGTCCAGGCTGGTGGCATTTATAGCATACTATTGGCTTGGCTTTGGTTACATTGTTTGCAATAGCGGGAAGTCTAGGTACATTAGGATTTGGCTGTGGAATAGGCTTAGGGTTTTGATTGACATTGGATAGTAATGCAGGTGGTTTTGCCCAATTCTTGCGGAAAGATGATGAAGAGAAACGACCTGGATTAAATCTTCTAAAATTGAAATTGAATTGTTTAGATCCATAATTACCATTGGCTTGGAATTGCTGTGGTCGTCTGTCTCTACCGCGTAGCTTATCTTCAGTGTCGTGAGCTAGTGAAATGGCGTCTTCAAGAGTAGCAGGCTTGAACATGTTAACTTCAACGTAGTAATGCCCAAGGAGTCCAGACATATACTTGCGCTTATGTGTCGCCTCTGGTACGTCTTCAAGCATGCCTAGCTAGAGAAGTGCATTCCAAAAACGCTCTGTATACTGAGGTATAGGCTCACGATCCCGTTGCTGGAGTAGATCCCATTGCTTGATAGCTTTCTCATGAAATTGCGGTGGAAGGAAATTCTGGATGAACTTCTTCTTGAAATCTTCCCAAGTAGCAGGACAATCTATGCTCTTGCGTACTACAGTCCACCAAAGTGATGCTCTGTCTACTAAATGATTAGTAACACACTTGATTTTATCTTTTTTTGCATAGGTTTCCTCTTGGAAATAGTCATCAAATTGACTAATGAATGCTAGAATAGTTTTTCCTTCTCGTATGCCATTGAAAGTACGAAATTTGAAACTTCGTTTACTTATCTTTGATTCCTTGCGAATGGTTTGAGCTTCAAGAGTGGCGTCGATGGCACGTCGAATTAGATCTTCAGCTTGAGGTTCTTCTTTGTCGGTAGACGCTCTTTGTAATTTTGCCAGTTGCACTTGCAATGCTTGCCTAGCCCTTCGTTCTTCTTCCAATTGCATCATAATTAAGTCCAGCTTTTGCTCCATCGTAGGCTCAGGTAGGTTGTCTTCAGCCATAAGATCATCCATATGTGGTTTCGTCATCCTGAAAAACTCAAAAGACATTTCTCACTCAAAATCAGGTTAGCGGGATGAGCGTAGCTCAAGTTCAGGAATACAAGGCTTATGTGTTTTTGGGTATGGCTTTCACAATCTTCGAAAAATCTTTGTTTTATCCTTCTTCTTATGCTGAAAATGCTTCAGCAAACCTGCGTATGGATAGAGTACCTTCCAATGAACAACTTTGCAGTTCGGAGTTTCTGCGCAGGAACAATCCTTCTAGGAGTTTTGAGCACAAGTCAGTTCTGACTCCAGTTGACTCGTCTGACTTGCAAAGTTGCAGACTTATGTGACTTGCAGAGTTGCAGAATTGTAGAACTTAGCCGACTTAATGAACTTGCAGAACTTGACCACAGATTACTTGCAGAACTTGACTTCTGTGGTGTGTAGCCTGGAGTTTGATGACTTGCAAGAGATGACTTGTCTTACTTGATTGATTAAGCTTAATGGATTAAGCTTAGTGGGGAGGGGGGGTTATGGAAGAAAAACGACGCAGATTCGTGGGGGGGGGCATTTTGGTCCGCCGTGATTTTCGGGATGCCGCCGTTTTGCAACGATTTCAATTAGTGAAGCTTCCTTAAGCTTCTAATCAAGCTTATTGACTTTTAACCTTAAGCTTTGAAGCTTGGTGAAGAGGAATTACTCTGTTTATCCATGCTTTGATGAAGGAGGTGAAGGAGTGGTCCTCCGTCTGTTCAGCCCGGTCCTTCGCGATCTGATGACAGAAACAGGGGTTCTTGATCGCCAGAAGTCTACCTGTATCGACGGTTCGTGACGAGATTGACCGTAGAGCCGGATTGTTCCAGGAGCTCTGCCTTCGCACGAGATGGGTAGCGATTGGAAGCTCTTGATCTCAGCTCCGCTTTGATACCACTGGTGCGCAGATCAGTCGCTGTATGCTCACGTAGTGAATCTCGGAAGGTCCCCAAGAACAATGAACTCTACTTTTTGCACAAGTTACAAGGTAAAAAGCATGAACGACAAGAGCAAGAGACCAATTGGGTTCAATCTCCCCCCATGCCTTGTGTGAGCACTTCACAAAGCATGTATTTTATGTATATTTCATCTTCATGCTCAATAATAGCCCAATTTACAAAAATATATCAAGCTTTTAGCTTTTGAGTTTGCTTTTACAAAAATAGGAATAAAGCTAATGGACGGTGCCCATAGAGTCTGGCACGCCCAATACAATGTCCAAATAGAAATAACATATCCGTGCGCATGAGCGCATACAAAATAATAATAAATAATCGATGCCTCAATAGACATGAAAAAATATAGGCGTGGCGCCTATCAAAATATAATCCATAGATCGAATACCCACTAGACTCCAATGCTTTCCTCCGCCACTGCTACTATCTCTACACATAAACTGAAGCATTCACAATCGTTAGTAAAATAATACAATTAAACTAACAAAAGTGAATACCTAGCAGTCTTCAGCTACATAAATAAATCAACTGGTTAGAAATAAATCCTAACCTTAATTTATTATGAGTGCGCACTCTAAACTCATAAACGTTTATTAATTTAATATGTATTTTGCGGAATCACCCACTATGGAATCACCCATGTACACACTAAATTAATGAAACGCCCGAAAAGGACAGGCGTCCCCATCAACTTCTCGCACAAAGAATCCACTTTGTGTATGAGCCCCGGTCAACAAAGTTTACGGAATCCATCGTAAAACCTCACGGAATCCACCGTGGCACGGAATCCACCGTGAAATATGCCTCCTGGTATCATTACAGCAATACTCTTTCCTATTCTTGCTGTACTTAGTGCTATACCATTAAAAAGATCAATTACACTTGCAATATTCAGTTTTGGGTTTGTATATGTAGCAACTGAAAAGGCACTTTCAGTAGCCATGGAATGAAGTTCAGCAAGTATAGATTCTTTAGCTTCATCTTTTCCATCAACTCTTCTTCATTATCATATCTTGCTCGTGACAGCATGTCAACAACTGGATTCTCCTTTCCTGCAATATGCTTTAATTTAGGGTTGAGAGATTTAATATATGCAATCCATCTTAGCATAGCAGTGTCAGTGGAGTCCCAAGAAAAGCACCAAGGAAAAGGGGTTTCTACTGCAAGAAAATCTATCTTGTAACATCGACAAGCTTTTATTTCATCCTCTAGAGAACCACAACAAGAAAAAGAACAAATCTTCACGCAGTATCCTAGTAGATATCTCCCAAAGATGTAATAGAATCAACCATAATCTTCAACATCGTCACAGAATCCATCAATAGAACAAGAAACACAAAAGAAAGATAAAACTTTTTAATAGAAATAATCACATAGTATTCATCTTCATTGTCTTCATAGTTCTGTCTCTCAACCTCTCATAGATAGATACATTGTTTTTGACAGAATTGACTATATCTGACTCTCTCTCTCTCTCTCAATCAATAGTACATTATCTCTTCTCTAAAACACTTCATAATCACTCATAATAATCCTTCTTAGGTCATGAATGCACCTCCCAAGAGGCATGGGAGGTATGAAAGGGCACCATAGCCACTATAGTGTCTCTTCATAGGTCACTACTATCTCTGCCACTTTAGTCTGCTCTTCAGTCTTCAGCAGCTTCTTATTCTATTTGTTTTAGCTCTTTTGAACTTAGATTCATCCTTTCCAAAAGTTAGAAAACTTTCCCAAAGTCACGCATAAATTCTACAAAATACTTACAGAAGATCTATAGAACAGAGCAGAACAGAAACAGAGCAGAGACAGAAGCTCTATAGAGGGTTACAGAACGTCATCAGAGAACATTAGAATCTCATAACTCATAATAAAACCATTTCAAACTATTGAAAACTATCCAATAAGCTTTCAAAATATTTCAACATTCATCAATCATCAATCCATGCTTCATATAGAAGAAAATTTGAACTAAACAGAAGGTATCAAAACCCATCAGAACCTCAACAGAGCCTATCAGAACATCACAAAGCTCCATATTTCTATTGAGAATCATCATGAGCTTTCCATCCACCATCACCATCAATGTCAATAGTCGAAAAGAGAGCTCTCGAACAAATCCATTATTCAACTAGCACGAACTCATCACACAAAAATTAATACAGCACGAATACAAAACAACCATTTGAATGGCACCTCCAAAAGAGAGATATAGCATTAAGAAACATAAAAGATACATTCAAGGGTATTAGTGAAGATGATCCCTCTTGAAATCTTGATGATTACGAAAACGATCCATGGATAAGGACTCATCTATAAAATATTTTGGAGGATTTTGAAAGAATTAAAGGCATCACATCCTTTCTAGCAAGACAAGTATCTGTTAGGTAGACAAAGGGCATGAAAATATAGGACATCCAGTTGTTGGGAATCAATGTTCACATTGACATTCATACAAATCTTGGGAATGGCCTTTTGATCGTTATGGGAATGCCTATGCGTAAATGCTAGATACCAAGAAAAATGGGCTGTCAATCTCACTGAAGGATCTAGCGATTGCGAATATCGTTGGGCAAAATGGAGATAATTTTGGTACGCTTGACTAGGAGTTGTCCAGTCCCATGGAATTTATGGCCAATTAATCTATGGTCTCGTAAGAGAATCCATTGAGCTCCATCCTATTCTTCTTGGAATCTGCTAATCAAATCCTTCATACCCACTAACCAACTGAGGGGGTTGAGAAATAGAAGTGGTAGGAGATGGAAGAGGAATGAGTAAAAGAGGATGAAGAGATGGGTAGGAAAAATCATAAAATGAGGAATAAGCTAAAGAAGAATTAGCTGAGAATTTAGGCAAATCAGTTAAGAAAGGTGTTAATTGATAAGTAGAAAAAGTAGAAGGTACTTGGATAGATGGGGAAGGACAAGGCAGACAAGGGAAAAAGACTCGATCTTCAATGAAAGAACAATAGGTAAAGATTGGAATTTGAGGAGCACCCTGAGGTTGGAAAAGGAGAGGTAAGATGGGTGCTGAGTTGGATTGATAAAAGGAAAAATAAGCATCATAGCAATGACCCATTTGTTGATAATAAAATAAACTAGGAAGAGAGGAACCTAAAACAGATCGTCAATGGTAGGCATAAAAGAAGGATGAATCAAAAGGATGGTTCTTGGAAAGATAAACTAAAAGATTCACCCTCAGTTGGTTAGTGTTTTGCATATGAGTAGAGGCTATATTCTATCATTAGTTCAGAACCATAGAATCAATCATTGAAAGCCATGAAGTGTCACGGCAAGTAGCCACTTTAGAAGAATAACACTGGAACATTTCATTTATCCTCAACTCCAAATGGTTTACATATAAGGCAGCTTGTAAGACCACATCCCCTATATACCAAGCCAGATCTACATCATCTGGAATTAATAGATCACCTCCTAGATACATATAAGACAGCAGCATGGTATCCAAAGTCACAGAATCTTCAAAGACTATACAAACAACTTCTGTCAGCAAATCAAAAGACCTGGCTCCACTCCAACCATCCTCTGGAAGAGGTAGATCCATCATTGAGAGATTAATATAGAAGGCCAACTTTTGCAGCTGATAGTGGATAAAAAATGAATGGTCGGGAGGAACATACTCTTGAAATTGCTCAAATGTGGACCATAATAAATCCATCCTGGACTGCAATCTTTCCACTTTAGCTTGAAAAAATGGACATAATGTGGCCTATCTCTAGAGAACTACCAAGTCCGCAGGGGTTAAAGAATGAAGTGGTTGCACAATAGGGCTCTATGAAGAAGAACATGACTAGACCAGTTGCTCATTAAGGTGTTGAATTTGGTTTTGGCTTTGGTCTAAGGTGGTATTTGCTATTTTAATCTCCTCTGTCGTCTGGGCGGCTAGCAAAGCCTGAAGCTCGTGAGATTCTTTCAACAATCTATCTCATTCCTCAGTTACATTAACCACTTGAGTGTTAGTGTCAACCAACTGAGTGTGCAAACTAGAAATTTCCATTTTTTGAGCATCAATGATCTTAGTTTGTTCCTCCATTTGGGTACAAAGATTAGAAAAGCGTTCATGAGCAGAAGCTATCTCTGCATTTGCCTTTGTCAGCTCTTCTTTGGTATGTTGTACTTCATCATAGCAAGAGGAATAGCGTAGAGGAGGGGGGAAGGTGGCGGATGACGAGGTGGGTGGGAGGGAGGGTGTAGAGGAGGGTGGCCGGTGGCGACAATCAGGGTGTGGCAGCGGCCGCAGATGGGGGCAGTGATGGCCAAGAGGAAGGGGGAGGAGGGGGAGGAAGAAGAAGAAGAAGAAGAACGAGAACAAGAGAGAGGAGAAAGGAGCAGGAGGAAGAAGAAGGGAAGGAAGGAGAAGAAGGAGAAGAAGAGGGAGGAGTAGGAGGGAGAAGGGGGGGGGAGGAGGAGAAGAAGATAGTGGGGAGAGAGAAAGAATAAGAGAGAGAGAAGAAGGGTAGGGGGAGGGAAAACCATTGGGGGGGGTGGAAGGGGGGTTTGATTTTTTGTTTTTGGTTTTTGGTTTTTTTTTTCTTCTTTGCTTTGTTGTTCTTTTTTAAATTATTTTTTATTTTTAAATTGATTGGTGGGTGTTTTTTTTTGTTTTGTTTTTTATTTTTTTCGTTTTCTTTTGTTTTCTTTTCCTTTTTTTGTATGTTTTTTTGTAAATTTTTTATTTTTTTATGTTGGTTTTTTTTGTTTTTGGTTTGCTTTTTTTTGTTTTGGTGGTTGGTTTTGTGTGTTTTTTTTTGTTTTTAAAAAACCTATAAATAAAGAAAAAGAAAAGAAAGAAAGAAAGAATGGAGGCCGCCCCCGTCCCGCGCGCGTGCGCGGGACATGGGTAAAAAATTTTGCAGTGACAGGAAGCAACCGGGGCCGGGACAGCGACGGGGAAGGCATGGATGCCACGGGGCATTGCGAGGCGTGAAAAAACAAAAACATCCAACTTCACACGCGCAGGGACAGGACGAAACACAAAAAATTAAATAACAGGCAAACTGCAAGCTAGAACACAAAGCGGTAAAAAGGAAAACTAGGCCAGAAGGCAAGGCGAGATTGCGAAAAAGTACAACGGGGTGTCTGGGATCAAATCAAGGTGTTCACATGGGAAAAATGTAAAAAATCAAGCCCTAAAATGCATACAACAATTAATATCAAAAAATCCATTCGTCGAAATGAAACACGAGAAAAATAAAAATTGTAAGAAAATTCATATCGGGCAAGCCTATCATGTCAGAACATAGTTCCGAAGGAGATAAGACCCGTTCACATGAAAAAAACCAAAAAATCAACTCCGAAACGGGATACAGAAATTAATATAAAAAGATCTGGTCACCAAAACGAAGGGCAATAAAAAGGAAAAATTTCCATGGGAAGGGGATTCACATGGCGAGCACAATAAAATGCATAGCCAAAAGAAGGAGGTGTTCGCATGCGAAAAATGCAAAAATCGACCTCAAAAACGCATACCGGAATTAATATCAAAAAATTCATTAGCTGGAACGAAGTGAGGGAAGAAGGAAAAATGTGCAAAAAATTGTGCCCGTAAAGTCTATCAAATCAGAGCATAGTGCCGAGAAAAAGAAACCCCATTCGCATGAAAAAAACCCAAAAATTGTATCTAAAACGAGATTCGAAAATTAATAGCAAATGATCCGTGTACGAGAAGGGAGGGTGGGAAAAATAAAAAAATTGAGGACATATAGAATATTCATATATGTGACATCAAATTGCAGTTCGGATGGGGTTAGGAGACGTTCACATGGAAAAAACAATAAAATAGAGCTCGGTAACACCAATAAAAATTAATAACAAAAAATCAAGAGGTCGAAACAGGGCGTAGAAAAAAGAAGAATTGTGCAAAAAGGGTGGCTGGACAAGGAAATCTAGTCAGAATTGAATTTTGAGGAGAATAGGGTAGGTTCACATGGAAAAAGGTTAAAGATGTACGCGAAAAAGGCACGAAACCACACAAAAATTAATTATGGACAAACTGTACGTCAGAATGACAGGTGATTTAAAAAAATATATCCAAAGGAAAGTATAGGACATGGTTGGTATATTAGATCACTATTCCGAAGTGATAAGGGTGCGTTCGCATGAAAATACATCCAATTGTGTGAGAAAAGCTTCAAAAATTAATAACGCAAAAATAGTAAGTCAGAATAGGGGGATATAAAATGGAAAAGTGTGTCATTCAAAGGGACAAAAAGGCTATAAGGTTGGATCAGGAGTTTGGTGAACATAGGGGATGTTCACATAGAAAATAAAAAATTTACGCAATAAAAGTAACCACAAGGGAAATGGCCTCGATGACAGGGGGTACAAGGGTGGGTGGATGAGGAAGGGACCCCATTAGGATAGAACTAGTATGTGGTAGATACGCACGATCGGGTAATGACATATACAGGGGGTATGTACATCAGACGCACAAGAACGTGTCCCCACACTTAAGACCTTACCGGTTCGAGTAGATTGATCGACATAGTTGCAGACTTGTCAACTGACTGGATGTTGATGTCCCCACACTTAAGACATAACATACACTTGCAAATAGAAAAGTAGGGCTAGGAACACTTGGCCCATTTCGTAGATGGTTGAAGGGAACCGTCATTGTTGATGTAGAAATATTAAAGCCATCGTCGGGCACCAAGAGGGACCAGGGCATGCCACAGAACATGTCCAGCATGGCAAGGACCATGCAACAACACCCAGGGAGATAGTTTTGTCGATAAAGTCCGTCGATTCAAGTATTGATGATGAAGAATAGAACTCTCAGCTCACGGGCACTTAAGAGGATGATAGAACAGTCGCTCATCCATGACACACATCGCTCCATGAATAAGCATGAAATCCCATAACTCATGGTTGGTATAAGAGTGAACA
Organism: Lygodium microphyllum; assembly: GCF_053477565.2. Classification (NCBI taxonomy): domain Eukaryota; kingdom Viridiplantae; phylum Streptophyta; class Polypodiopsida; order Schizaeales; family Lygodiaceae; genus Lygodium; species Lygodium microphyllum. Next base: position 124,234,986 of record NC_141157.1, read on the forward strand.
AGGGAAAAGTGATTTGGAGGGAGTATGTCAGTGTGCACAATTGATGGTGCATTCGTGTGTTCCACCCATCTGGCATAGGTGTAAGCAGGAAGGCTAGGGAGCCTTATCATGTAGTATACAGAATAGGGTGGCATGGCTTGTGATGGTGGCAAAGACCCGTCCTGTGTGTGCAGAGGGAAACGGAAACGTACCTGACTCCAATTGTTGTAACGTCCCTCAATCTCACCTCTCGGAATCGATTGAGGAGAAACACCAGTCACAGTCAGCCCACCCTCTGTCTCACACTCTGTTGAAAGATATAGAGGGTAGCCCATTCCTAAAACCCATTGATGTAATCCTCGCATTCACTTGTCGAAAGGTTGTATGTCTTGTGTGCATTTGATGGTGCATTCGTGCATCCCACCAGCCTTATAGTGTAGTGCACAGGAACAGATCATGCTTTATGCAGTGAGAGGCCTAACCCGTGCATGCAACACTCTATTCACACATCGCACCTCTCAATTGAATTGAAGGGAAAGAACTGGTCAATCACCCCACCCTCTATCTCACGCTCACTAATAGATACAGAGGGCAGGCCATACTCACATCCCCATCCGGTTAGGATGAAAACTCACATCACTTAGGGGGTTGTCGATGAAGATCTCTTCGTTTGTTGATGAAGAGGCATACCCAGGGAGGTACCCAACAAATCGAAATTATGTATCGAATATAGAACATGTCATCTGCTAGAAGACCATCAGACACTCTACAGAGAGGCATTGGACACAGCGTGCCAAGGAAGGTGTCTTCCGAACTATATCTTAGAGATGTCAATTGATGGATCAACTTTCTAGACTGTTAGGTGTTACCACCTTTTCCATAGCCATCTTCCCGCCCAAGGGTGTTTGCCACCTTTTCTTGGAATGAGGCCTGCTATGACAGGGAATTGCTTCCTTTTCTCCCATAACAATTTGTTTGTTTTTTTATTTTTTTAATTATTTTTTTCTTTTAATAAAGAGTATGGTAGGAATACCATGTGACAGGACCATCCACATTACCACTGCTAGATCAGACGAGAGGAGAACAAAGTAAGGATGGGAGGTGTTTGGGAGGGGCTAGCAGAACGAGACTGCCTCATGAGGAAGATCATAAGGGCTATCAGAAGCACAAGGACAAGGACAGTGCGATGCCCACAAGGGAAAGGGTGCATTGATTGTGATTGTTAGGATCCCCAAGGAGGGAAGTACTTCTTCAAGCGATAGCCATTGATCAGAAAGGGATCATCAGAGGCATCAACGGCCTGCACTTAGATAGAGCCATTAGGATTGACAGCAAGTACTTTATAGGGACCCATCCAACATTGTTGAAGCTTGCCAGGAAACTTCCCAAGTCGCGAATCATAGGCCAAGGCAAGATCACCTTCTTTGAACTCCTTGTGCTTGATGAAGGTGCCATGATAGGCCTTGCGTCTCACTTGAGTGGTTTCCATGCACTGTAGGGCCATCCGCCAAATCGCATCCAAATATTCCAAATGTAGCAGGTGGCACTGGAGGGGGTCATCATCTTCGAGGCGTTCTTTAACTACCACTCTCAAGGAGGGCAACTCTAGCTCAACAGGGAAGACACCTTCTGTACCATACACCAATTGGAAAGGAGTTTGTCATGTAGCTGCCTTATAAGAGGTTCTGTATGCCCAAAGGGCCTCTATAAGTCGATCATCCCAATTCGACGATGTGCAGCAATCATCCTTGTCAGGATTGAGAAAAGGATGCGATTGGTGACTTCAACTTGGCCGTTGGCTCTGGGGTAATAGGGGGTGGACTTGTGATGGCAGATCTTATATAGTTCCGTCAACTCTTCCATGATCTTGTTAAGGAAATGAGTACCTCTTTCACTAACCAACTCGAGGGGACTACCAAAATGGGTGATAATATTCTCTTATATGAACAGGGCTATGCTATTACCATCGTCCCGCTTCTTTAGCTTTACACCACTTTGTGACATAATTCGTATATACCAGGATGTATCTGTTCTTCTTCTGTTTGGTGGGCGGATCAATGGGACCCACGAAATCAATCCCCCACTTCTCGAATGGCTTTAGGGGAAGAATATGTTGCAATGGCATGGCACTTGTTTTGGTGGGTTTTCCCATTTACTGACATGCATCTCATCTCTATAGTAGTCATAGACATCCTTGTGGAGGGTTGGCCACTAGTATCCTGCGAGCAGAGCCTTTCTGGCTGTTGCTTCTCCTACAAAGTGTCCACCACATGGCATCATGACAGGCCTTAAGAATAATCCCAATCTCGTCTCCTGCAACACATCTTCGCAACTCTTCATCTTTGCCTTTCTTGTACAGTGCACCGCCTAACAAGGTGTAAGTGGATGATTCTAATAGAAGCTTCTTCTTCTCATAGCTTGAGATGTCAGGAGGATACGGTTGAGTTGCGAGGAGGTTGGTTATGTCTGCATACCAGGGAGTAACTATTTCGACTAGAAACAAGGAAGCATTAGGAAGGTCTCGATCATCATGTTCCTCTTCTTCAGTTTGAGGGATCTGTGTGACAGATGATCGGCTAGGACATGGGAATGATCGGGCTTAGTGACCACTTCAAAATCAAACTCCTGGAAGAGGAGCAACCATCTCATTAGTCTTCCTTTGATATCTGCTTTGTTCATCACGAAGGACAAGGCTTCATGATCCACGTAGGACTTGAAATGCATTGATAATAGATAGTGTCGAAACTTCTCCAGTGCAAACACCATTGCTAAGCACTCAAGCTCTGTCATCACTGTGTAGTTCCGCTCGCGGTCAATTACTTTCCAACTTGCATAATAGATTGGTTGATGTAATTTAGAGGGGCCCTTTTGATATAAGACAACACCTAGCCCTTCAACTGATTCATATGTGTGCACATGAAACTCCTTCATCTAGTCAGGAGGTTGCAAGATAGGTGCTTGGATGAGGCACTATTTTAGGGTATTAAAGGCTTCTTCGCAATCGTCAGTCCAAAGGAAATCCCCATATTTTCTTGGGAGCTTGTGCAGAGGGGTTGCCTTAGTTGCAAAATCTGGAATAAATCTTCTATAGTAGCCCAGATGGCCAAGAAATCCTCTCAGTTGCTTGAGGTTTGTTGGTGCTGTCAAGGCGGCAACCTTCTCAATCTTTGCTGGATCTGTTGCAATCCCTTGCGCATAGAAAATATGGCTGAGAAGAACTCATGATGAGATGCCAAAGACACATTTTCCGAGGTTGAGAGAGATTCCATACTCTTGGCATCGGTCAAAACATTGCTCTAGGTGTCCCCAATGCTCACGGATTAGGCTATAGACACAAAAATCATCAAGATACACCTCAATGAAATCATGCAGATGATTCTAGAAGGCAGCCATCATTACTTTTTGGAAGGTGGCAGGAGCATTACAGAGCCCAATCGGCATCACTCTGTAAGCATAAGTTCCCCATTCTGTTGTGAAAGTTGTTTTGGATTGGTCCTCCTCTGTGATTTGGACTTGGTTATATCCGCTGAATCCATCCAAGAGGGAATAGAGCTCATGGCCTGCCACTGTGTCCAACAGTTGGTCTGTGAAAGGGATAGGGAAATGATCCTTCTTCGTCTTCGAGTTGAGCTTTCGAAAGTCCACACATATTCGAAGTTTCCCATTCTTCTTGGTTACAACCACAATGGGCGACACCCATTCACTGTTAGCCATAGGATAAATGAACTCGACTTCAAGAAGCTTCAATAATTCAGCCTTCACCAGAGCAGAATAATTAGGATTCATATGCTATTGTCTTTGCCTTACAAGTTTGGCATCAGGCTCTAGATCGATGTGGTGTTGACAAACTATAGGGTCAGTACCCTTAGGTCTTTGTATGACCAAGCAAACACGTCTAAGTTCTCCTTTAGTAGGTCTCACGGGACCACTAGTTCTTCTTCTGGAAGATTGAGACACACTTTTAGGTGATGTTCAGTACCATCAGTATCCAGGAACGTCACTTGCCTTTCACCTTATACTTTTCGCAGATAAATGTCCCACTGATTGCTTTTGGATAGAGGTTTGAATCCTTCAAGGAAGTAGTGTCATCGTATGATATTCCACTAGAACTAGTGTCCTCCTCATGAATGATTGACTCATTTGTCTGGTGAGATTGCTAGAAGGGTATCAGAGCTTTGTTTGTTTCTGTGTGAGTGGTGATTTTTTTGGACTTAGGGATTCATCTTTAGAGGATGCGGCTAGGAATGTCACATAGCACGGTCTATAAGCCGCGGCTCTAATGGCTCTAGCTTCTATTGACAAGGGGCATCATCATCATCTTTTCTCCATCATAAATGGTCAAGGCGATAGAAGCCACTAGTGAACTTAATTTTTATATCTTTGATCCATTTCTTATGCAGATTTTGCATATTGGTCAACCCAAATGGAACCATGGTCATTCCATCCAGCTCCCCGAGATCTTCGGCCTCTGAGGTCTCTATAGGGATATCAACAAGATCATCCGCTACCAAAGGAACTTCTTCATCTGCACTTTCATAACCTACTTCGTTTTCTTCCTCATCATTTTCATCCTCTTCCTCTGGAGGCTCTGTCTCTGCTTCTGTAGAGGCTCTATGGGAGAAGAACAGGTCCTCCACCTCTATGTCTGCTTCTGCTTCTGACTCTATCTCTGGCTCTCTCTCTACTTCTGACTATGCGACTACCATGTAACACGGAGAACAGTACATCCATGCTTCTATATCGTTGTCAGATGTGATTTTAGAAGTCAATTTGAGTTGAGGCAGGAGATATTCTCCCATGGACAAAGACTTTTCTTCTCTTGGTAGTTGCCTTATAGTGCCCACTGTTAGGGACTGTGCCTCTGGTTTCTTGGGAAAGATCTGTTTAACAACCTCTTTGTCTCCTGATGTACCATCTATTATTTCATTAGAGGAGTCTGTTATGACTTCGATGGATGTGGATCCATTGCCTTTTTTCGATCCATACAATTTCAACACCACTTTCTTGGGTCCTCTGCCTAGGATTAGGGTGCCTTGCAACCTGTCTGTCTTGGATCTTGCTTTAAAAAGCCAAGGTCTTCCCAATAGCACAGGGTATGAGGTTCCATAAGAATTTGGTTTGACTACCAAATATATCAGCCAATAGTCTCTTCCTGCTAGAGTTATTTTTACGTGTGGGAGAATGCCTAATGGTTTGATTCTGCTTTGGTCTGTCAGCCTGATAAGCCACTGGGTAGGTTGCATTCCTTGCAAACCTAGATCCTTCATTGTCACATCCATCATTACGTTTAGTAATGAGCCTCCATCAATCAATGCATATGAAATAAAGCATCTTTCTATCCATACACTAGTCTTTGGGGTTCCAAGATCTAGGAAGGTGTTAGCCACATCTACTTCCTTCGCAGGTTCTGAGGCTATGTTGGAATTTGTTGTTGTTGGGGAGCAATCCTTAGGCCGCTTCTTGTCAAGATGCTTTTAAATCTCTTTCGGCAACTAGGAGATAGCATCAACAATTGTTGGAATGTTAGGTTTGGTTTAAAGGTGTCTAGGTCTTTGGCCAAATCATACTCTTTGATAGGATCCACAGGCTTTTCCAATCGACAAGGAAATGGGGCCACACCCACTTTTATCTTTCCTTTTTCTTCTAGGAGTGGCAATATCTGCGCTTCTTCTTCATGAGGAGGTACTTCTATATCCTCTATCTCCTGGATCTCGGGTCCTATCTCTACAACTGTCTCTGTAGCTCTCTGTGGCTATGTGGTACTCTATACTTCCTTATTTTGGATTATATTATTCTATTTTTCCCAAGGGAGGTTGAATTTCACCGTCTTTGCAGAAGAAACGTTCTCTTTTGAAACTACGAGTTCTCCTTTCTTTGCTCGCATTATTGCGGCCACTTCCAATTCCACCAAATTGCAAGCAGGTTCTTAGATCTTCTGTTGGGTATCAAAAGTAGATTTTTACAGGGGCTGGACTTGGACAATCTTTTGCAATATGACCTTCTCCTTTGCATCGACTGCATAAGGGCTTGTAATCCACAGATCTTCTAGGGTTTGGAAAATTTGGTGAGATATGACCCTTTCTCCACATTTGTAACACTCCACTTATGATCTCTAGCCACCACCAGACTGTCGTTCTCTGTAACTTTGAGAGGGAGACCTCCTTGGACCGAAATTAGGACCAAACTCCGTAGGCTTTGGTCCAATGTCCTGCGTTGTCATTTTGGATTCTAGCAAGTTGAATCTTGCGTTTTCATCTTTTTGTCTTTATTTGTGCATCTCTTTCAGAGAGCAGATATCCTTTATATAGTTCTTCCTCAAATAGTATGAACAGAAGGCTCCAGGAATGGTTGATTTTTGGGTACATTCAGTGGCTAAATGTCCCGCTAATGGCACTTTTCGCACCATGTATTAGAACACATCACATCTCTCCCACCTCCCACAGGAGTGGACATATTGGCAGTATCATTTAAGGCACTGTCATTTGCGGCGGCCATTGTGGATTAGGTGCACTGTGCTGCGGCACTATTTGCATCTGGGAATAGGGGTAGGGAATTGTCCCTATGACTGCATTTGGTGGGTATACCATTCCTGGCATGGGAGGAGGTAAGACTCCTCTTCTTGGAGTCATTGACAACCTTGCTTCAACTTCCTCATGCAATCTTGCACCTTCCACTGCAGCTTGCAGATTGATTGGCTTCTTAATTCCACAAACTTGCAAACTTCCGGTTGTAGGCCTCTGAGAAACACTCCTTTCTGGATACCTTCATCCAAATGATGGTTAGTCCATCTCTTCATAATAGATTCCATTCATGAGACATAAGCTTCTACTCTTTCTCCAGGACTGACTTAGGTTCATGAACTCCTCTCGCATCCGCTCTTCAAAACCTTCACATTTGAATTTAGTGAGGAAGGCCAACTTCAGGTCATCCCATGTGCCAAACGTTCCTGCTGCTTGTCTTTCATACCATTGAGACACTGGGCCCTTGAAAGGGGTAGGGAATATTGCTAACCAATGCTTAGGGGTTCTGGCATTGTTAGCTACACCTGCTACCATAAATTCTACTACATGAAGATCAAGGTCTTCATTGTACTCTCCCTTAAAAATTGGCAATGGGACTACATTTGCTGGCCTGTCATCAATATTTCTAGGACGAATCTGACTAGGAAGGGGACCTTGAGTTGCCATGGGGACTTCTTTAAAGAGTTCTTTTAGGGCATCAAAGGAGGGTTCTGCTGCAAGCTCGTTCTCAGCCTTAATTCTTGCCTTCTCTCTTCTCACGTCTCTGGACTCGTTCTAACGAAACAGTTGGTCTGTACTTAACAGAATAGAATCAAAGAGGGCTTGAGTCTCTAGAGGATTCTCCAGCCAAGATCTCTTTTACTTCCTTCTTTTCAACATCTATGAATTCAGCTTTCAAACCACTACAGAGGGGGAGATATTTCATTTTGAAAGTATCAAAACTCATTCTTCTTAGGATCGTTGTTGTGCCATCATTATAATAATGCCAGCTTCTGATGTTTCATATGTTGTAAAGAACACTCTGTCTACCAACTTCCAGTGGGTTGCTAATTGGACAAACAGAAGATTTTCAGAACACCAAGCATCCCACGTATCTTGCTGTTGAGCATCCATGAACAAATTCCAACTCTTTTCTTTCTTGTTTTCGTGAACCTCCACTGACCACGACTCCAGAAGCTTCTTCACGATCTTCCACTTGATGATGTCTAGAAACTTCTCGATGAATGCCAAATCTTCCATGGATGGTCATTCTCTCTGTTTCTACCCTTCAATTTTTTCCCAAACAATTTGCCACCAAGATGCAAGTTTCTGTTGCTTCAACAGGAATAGGAAATGGTCCACCACATAGAGCTTGCATCATGATGGTAATATGTTTCCGCCATTGTGGGATGAACTTCTTGTAGAAAGTGGCTTTGATAATGAAAACCTCCAACTCTTCAATGGAAGGAGGAACTTTGCAAACATCCATTGAATTCTTGTCTTCTTCGCAATGCCTTTTCTTTCATTTTCAGCCTCTTCTGATGCTTGTTGATGGCAAGTTTCCCTGGTTGCGCACCAAAAATATGGGGCTAAAGCATAAGTGGAGAAAAAATAAAGACAATGGATAAGAAAGTCAAGCCTATGGCAATTCCACTGCCTCCTGAAAGTGAAGGGCTGGTTGATAGGGTAGCAAATCAGCCAAGTCTATGAGATCCTTCTAACATTGGACACAAGTTGACATGTGAAAGTATAAAAGAGCTCAAAATAGGAGATAATTTTTTCCTTTTTCCGACTGAAAAACACTCATTTATGCAAATGTTAATGAAATATGAAAAAGCTTTTGCATTTTAGGCAAGTGAAATAGGCTATGTGAATCCAAACATTGTAACTCCTATGGTCATTTTCATGATCCCACATGTGCTTTGGAACCTCAAGCCTATTCCCATTCCAAGGGCGCATTTGTCCAAATGACTGGAACTTCTAAATGAAAAGATCAAAATGAATATTTTAGAACCTTCTTCACCACCTTACTCAAATCGATGGTTTACCGTGCCCAAGAAAAGTGGATCTTTACGATTCATTCAAGATCTACAGCATGTTAACCATGTCACAGTCTAAAATGTTGGATGGGGTCCAATTGTTGATGAGTTTGCTGAAGCTTTTGCAGGGAGAGCAATTTATTCTATGGGCGACTATATTCTGGATATGACATATTTCAGCTTTCATTAGAGATCCGAGACATTACCACAATGAAGATACCTCTTGGATTGGTCCGCATGTGTACTCTACCACAAGATGTAACAAATTCCGTGGCCCATATGATGAATGCCATGCACAAAGTCTTAAGGGACTTTATTCTACAGCTTACTCTTCCATTTCTTGATGATGTGCCTATCAAGGGATGTGAAGTCTATGAAAAGAATGAGGAGCTTGATGAATGTGCTTGCATGACATTTGTAGTTAACCATATTCATGATTGTGATAGGATTTTGACAAAGCTAGAAGAAGTTCATCTTACCCTTTCTGGAGCTAAATTGATCTTTGGAGTTGAAGAAGTCCTAGTGGTCGGACATCTGTGTGGCCCATATGGACACAAACCTTTGCCAATCAAGATAGATGCCATCAGCAGAATGCAAGAAAAATGCACAAATATTTCAGAGGTGAGAAGATTTCTTGGCGCATGTGTATTCTATCTCATATGGATACCACATTTTTCTCATGTAGCTGAAAATCTTTATCAATTATTAAGAAAATGCCAAAGATTCTCTTGGAGTAAAGAGCATAATCTCACTATACGCAAATTAAAGAAGTTGTTAATATTAGCTCTCATTCTCAAAAGGGCTGATTATTCAAATGGTCAACCCATCATCCTTACTATGGATATAAGTCCCATTGGGATAGGATAGGTTGTTGGCCAAGAAGATCTTGAAGGTAATAGGTATGCAATTCGTTTTGGAGTAAAGGTTCTCAATGAACGTCAAAACAGATATGCACAAGTAAAAATGGAATTGTGGGGAGTTGTAACAACATTAAAGTGTGATCATGAATACTTTATAGATAGGTGCTTTCGTAGTGGTAGAAACTGATTGTCTTCCACTCTTGGGCATGATTACCAACTGTTCTAAACATGACTGTTGAGAGTGGAAAAAGACTAAATTTTTTATTGATTCTTGTTGTTTTTTAGGTCTAAATGGTTGATTTTTTATGGATTTTGAGTGATGATTGGTTGTTTTGAAAATTTTTGAGAGTGTTTTGGATTATATTGATCATTTTTTGGAAGATCATGATGATTCTCAGTAGAAATATGAAGCTTTGTGATGTTCTGAGAGGTTCTGGTTTTGATTGGTTCTGATACCTTCTATTTAGTTTCTATTTTGTTCTGCTTTTCTTTTGTATGAAGCATGGATTGATGATTGATAAAAGTTGAAATATTTTGAAAGCTTATTGAATAGTTTTTGATAGTTTGAAATAGTTTTAGTATGAGTTATGAGATTCCATGTTCTCTGATGACCTTCTGTAACCCTTTGTAGAGCTTTTGTCTCTGCTCTGTTTCTGTTCTGTTCTGTTATGTAGATCTTCTATAAGTGTTATGTAGAATGTATTTGTGACTTTGGGAAAGTTTTCATGGAAGAAGCAGCTATTGAGGACTGAAGAGCAGACTAAAGTAACAAAGACAGTAGTGAGCTATGAAGAGACACTATAGTGGCTCTGGAGCCCTTTCATACCTCCCATGCCTCTTGGGAGGTGCATCCACGACCTAAGAAGGATTATTATGAGTGATTATGAAGTATTGTAGAGAAGAGATGATGTACTATTGATTGAGGGAGAGAGAGAGAGAGAGAGAGAGAGAGAGAGAGAGAGGGGGGGAGAAAGAGAGAGTCGGATATAGTCAATTCTATCAAAAATAATGTATCTATCTATGAGAGATTGAGAGAGAGAACTATGAAGACAATGAAGATGAATACTATGTGATTATTTCCATTCAAAAGTGGTATCTTTCTTTTGTGTTTCTTGTTATATTGATGGATTCTATGACGATGGTGAAGATTATGGTTGATTCTATTAAATCCATGGGAGATATCTACTATGATGTTGCATGAAGATTTGTTCTTTTCCTTGTTGTGGTTCTCTAAAGGATGAAATAAAAGCTTGTTGATGTTACAAGATAGATTTTCTTGCAATAGAAACCCCTTTTCCTTGGTGTCTTTCTTGGGGCTGATTTTCAACCTGATTTTTTGCATGAGTAGGTGCATATATTTCAGCCACTGTGTCAGTAGTAATCAGTCCAAAAAACATACCAGAAATATCTTCACGTTCAGTCATCATGTCATAAGTTTTCGGCACCCTTTTTGCATGACATATGTATTTACTTTCAACTTTTGTCATGGCTGGAAGAGACTTATAACAACCCATGTTATTGGTTGTACATACATGCAGATTTGCTAAAGACACAATTTTTGTAGCGTAAGGAGGTACAATCTTTTTATATGACACACTGCCATAGCCTCCATTTACAGCAGTGTAGCCCGAAAACCCTTGAATTCTCAGGCATTAGGAGGCACATGATAATCATGCAGTCGATCTCTATTTCGATGATGGTTAACATATACAGTAAGAAATTGGACAACTCGTTCATTATCCTTGCTTCATATTCGAGCATAAGAAGAACCATCATCAATAGCTTTTGTTTCCAAGCGGGCTTCAGAAATGTAGGGTTTCCCAAGAATGATAGGGTAACTACAAGAGTCTTGAACAAAGAAGTGAAAATTGTCTTTTATATCTCCATTAGTTACCTGCACATTAGGACATGCAGCATATAATTTCCCAAAAGAGTTGTTTGCAACTCTCAATTTCCAACCTGGATCAACAACTATGGGCCATGCGGCACTTTCATAGAGATTCCTTGCCATGACATTTATCTCAGAGCCATGGTCTAAGAGTGTAATACATGGTGTTTCTTTTTCTCCAATTTTGACAACTATCTCCATTATTGCTCTTGCCCAATGCTACGGGAGTAGTGACTACTTGGAATGAACCGAGCTTCTTCCTCCTCATGCATGTGTTGTAGACGACCTTATTTTTGAGAGGCAGGTTGCCCAATTGGTTTGGACCAGTTGACCATTACATTTTCAGCCTTTACTTCTTTTATTTTTACATCCATGGCTTCTTTATCTGCAGCTTCAACTGTTGCAATTAATTCTTTAACTGCTTCAAGTTGAATTCCTTGTGCAGTCAACTTCTCTTCATCCTACACAAAAACTTGAAGAGCTTGCAAAAAAGCATGCACTATTTCTTCAACATCATCACCAATTTATTGTCTTTTTCTTTTGATTACATTAATAATTACATCATGGAATTCACATTTGGTAATTCCAAGAATTTCACCTAAGGTGAACTCAATTTTACTTCCCAGAATTTGTTCTTCTAGAACTTGTTTGAGATCAGTTGCAATTTTTATGTTAGACTGCAATTTGTAGCATGGCTACTTGCATTTCTTCTTTCCTTCAACCTTCTTTGTTTGTGACGCATCTTCTATCTCTTGGTCTGGGTTATATTTTCAGCAGGTTTTGGTTGTTTAGGCGTTCTTCTAGTTACGTGTTTCAGAGGGCCAGAAGAGGAAGGCCCTAGTTCATCTTCTCTTGTTATCTTTTCTTCAATCAAGACGTCTTTGTGATTGACGTCAGCCAAATGTGCAAAGGCAGAAAAAGAATCTACCGGTTCTTTCCAACCAGTTAATCCTCAAATGCACTGACTAGCATTAGATAAATCGCCTTTGGCTACTTTACCACGTTCCATTTGATCTAGAGCCTGCATCCATACTTTAGATTGCACATTAGCTTTACATGCTTTCAAATTAGATTTATTTGACTCAATTTGCAACCCATAGGTAGCTGCATCAATTGCTACGTAGGCATTTTTTATAGCTAAATCTTCTAAAATTTTTTTCATTCCCCCATTGCCAAAATTTGGCTCCAGTGGAAGACCAGTTTCAGGTGCATGAATTTTCTCAGCTTTCCAAAAGACAAGCTTCTGTGCTTCAGCCTCACGGAAGGCAGAACACTCCCTCTTGTCATGTTGTTGGTTGTTACACCAAATATATCGCCTCTTAAAGCCTTCTCTCATGGGTCTTTCAGTTGATGATTGTTCTTGCTCTTCAACTTTGACATCTAGCTTCTCCACCTTGGAACTAATTTCTGTAAGATTCAGATGAAGGCCACACATGCTTTTAATGAGTTCATCCATGACATCATTTTTAGAAGGAACAGAAGAAGAAAGAGTTGGTTGGTTAATCAAAGGAATAGGGGATTTCGAAGGTGGAACAAGCTCCATCAATAGATTTGTTTGGAGTTGAGGTAGTGCCCAATCTTAGTCGCATACGCTCTCTTCGAGAAATCGTGTTAACTACATCAGTGACATATGTCCATGCAGTCTTGACTCTTGATTCGGAGGTATCATCCTCTAAGTGATCAACAAGCTTCTCTTGTAGAATGGGATCTGCAGCCTTAAGAAATAATTCAATCTTTTGACCTTCCATACTTTATTGGTCTTCAGCATCAAGTTGCCCAAATTTACTTTCAAACTCATGGTATAGAGTTGTTGCAGCTAAACCTTTGTTGGGTTTCTTTGTTAGAATATCGAGCTCCCATTACTCTTCAATCAGTCTATCTTTATGTGTGTGATTGACATTAGCTAGATATAGTTGTACACGTGTGTGATATTCAATAAGTCGGTGTAGTCAATGACTTAATCACAGTTAGTCTTGGTTAGTCATACCTATGTGTGTAAGTCTCTTTCAATTAGTATGATGGAAGAATAATGGAAGAACAACAACAATGAGTTGAGGCTCATCTTTTGCTCCACTCTGTCTCTCTCCCTCTCTTCCAACATGGTATCAAAGCTTGAATGCCTGAAGTTTGAAGGCTTGGCAGTGGCCATTTGACATCAAGACATCAGATATGAAGAAAATGTCATCAAAGGAGATTGTGTTTGCAACCCATTTTTTTGCAGAAGCTATATCTTGCTACAGAAATAGCTTTTGGAGAAACAGCCCATCATTGTAGACTGTTTTGATGTGGTCTACAACTCTTTGCAGAAGAAAGTTTTTCAAATTCCTCACAGATTTTGAGATATTCAGCACAGATCTGTGCAGACTAACTGTTTATTGCAGTAAGCGCAGGTGATTCTAGGGCACCGGTGGCTTTCATCCTAACAATGTATATGCCCTTATTATCATGCATTTGAGCATGATATTGGAGTGTTAAATGCTCAGTTTTGGAGCTTATTTGCAGGCTGGAAACAGTGAACTGGTTGCTGTCCTGAATTTAGAAACAATATTTGCTATTGACAAATGCTTAGATCATACCACTTGAGTGGTAGATGCTTTTTGGGATATTGTGAGTGCTGAAAGTCCAAATTTTGGACTGATTTGTTGCTGGTTATACTAGGGTATTGACTGGTTATTGTCTGCAGGACAGATACCTATTATCTTCACTTGACATACATGAAATATTTTCTTGACCGGTTGGACATGTATCAACTCCTGCATAGAGTGGCAACTGAATGAGATGTTTTGTGGCTATTTTGAGGTCTGAATACTCTTGTTTTAATAGAGAAAATATTGTTGGTTATAGCAGTGAGCTAGATATATTTGGTACTACTACTTGCATACAGTACAAACATTGATACTTGTATGGACATAGTTTGTTGCTAGGATGTTTTGCCACTACCATAGAATGTTTTGAACTGATTTGAGCTTGGTTTATGCTCAACTGACTGTGTTTTTTCATTGTTGGAATACAGTTTATAGCAAGCAGGTTGTCAGGAAAATTGTCTTGAATTCCAAAAAACTGTCCTAAATGGCACGAAACTGGTCCTGAACTATAGGAAAAGGAGTCAGATACTTACAGGTTGTATACATCACTGAATACCTAAGTTGCAACTATGGCAAATGCTCAAGGCACTAACAATATCACTCAAATTGAGGGAGAAAAGCTGGACAACAAAAATTTTACTTTATAGAAGTTCCGTATGAAGAATTTTTTGGTTGGTAGAGGCTATTGGGACTTATGTACAGGTGATGAGGCTGAACCTGAAATACATGAAAGGAATCCGACAAATGATCAGAAAAGGGCTCATAAGCTATGGACTGAGAGAGCATGCAAGGTGTTACATTGGTTTTCCTTATGTATATCAGATGATATGGCTATATAGATTACTAGATGCAGTTCCCCAAAGGATGCATGGGACATACTCATGAAGAATTATGGAAATGTAACACATGCAAGAAAGATTCAGCTAAAGCAACAGTTTAATAACATGTCTAGGAATGGCAAAAGCATTTAGGCCTACACTACAGAGATCAAGAACATAGCGGATCAGCTTGCCACCATTGGATCTTCAATGTCTGAGGATGATATGATTTTAGTGACATTAAATGGACTTGGTAAAGAGTATAAAGCATTTGATACGTCTATTTCTATGAGGGCTGAATCCCCTGATTGGGATGAGCTAATTGCTTTGCTAGTGCATGAGGAAGTTAAGCTTGGGATGAATATAGGTTCTAGTATGTCTCAAAGCAGAGACACTATTCTTTACTCTAGCTAGCGTGGTAGTCAAATGATCAGTCAAACAGAGATAAGGACTGCCATTACTATGGCAGATATGGATACATTGCAAAGGATTGTTACAAAAAGCAGGGAGATATGAAGGCAAAGGGCAAGCAGCATGGGCACTATGCATCTTCTAGTGGTGCTCATGATGAGCAGATTGACAGATTGTTTGCCATGTAGCATGTGTCTAAGAATGCATCTAGGTAGAACAAAGATGAGAGATGGTACATTGATTTAGGGGCTTCAAATCATATGACACCCCATGGAGAATGGTTTGATGAGATGGTTGGAGGTTCACATGGTTATGTGTGTACTGGGGATGATACCCAACATGACATTTAGCACACAGGAATTGTTTCGTTGTTGATGCCTGATGGCAAGAAAAAGAGCATGCATGATGTACTACATGTACCTACAATAACCAAGAATCTTTTGTCAGTTGGACAAATGGCAGAATAGAATCTGTAGGTGAGATTTAATAGAGATGGATGCTTTGTTGAAGAATATGGTAACGGCTGCAAATTGATTGCTAGAGGCCGCAGAGATGGCAGAATGTTTACTCTTGATGCGTCAATTCCAAAATTGAAAGCAGCCATGTTCGCACATGATGATGGCGCTATACGGGATGTTAAGATATGGCATAAGAGGATTGGCCATGTGAATGTACAAAAGCTAAAATCTATGCAGCAGAAGGAGATTGTGCTTGGACTGCCTAAGTTCAAGTATCATGACTTTGGGCATGCATGTGATGCATGTCAGTTTGGAAAGCAAGCACGGTTTCCATTTACAAGACATGTACGGAATAGCTCACGACCCTTGCAGTTGGTACATTTAGATGTATGGGGTCCATCTCATAATGCTTCGTTTGGTGGTGCTCATTACTATGTATTCTTCATTGATGATTTCAGTAGGTATACTTGGCTTTACATACTGAAACATAAGGATGATGTGTTTGATGCATTCAAGGACTTCAAGAAGCATGCTGAAAATGAGTTGAGCTGTAAAATTTCATGTCTTAGATCGGATGGAGGTGGAGAATATGTCTCTAATTACTTTGACAGGTACCTTGCTAAACATGGGGATCAAAAGACAGTTAACGTGCAGCTATACACCACAGCAAAATGGTGTAGCAAAAAGGAAAATTAGGGTACTGATGGAATTGGCAAGAGCTATGCTGAATAAGAAGAGTTTGCCAAATGTGCTGAATAGAACCCCTACAACAGGGATTCATGATATAACTCCATATGAGAGGTTGTGTGGTCATAAGCCTGACATTTCACACTTGAAGGTATTTGGCAGCATTGCATACGTATATGTTCCTGATGAGAAAAGAGGAAGAAATTGGATCCTAAAGTTTTCAAGAGTGTGTTGCTTGGTTATGCACAAGATCAGAAAGCTTACAAGTGTTATGTACCATCTACACGTGTCTACACATGAGACATTGATTAGCAGAGATGTTGTTTTTGATGAGCTGGCATCGTGGTCTGGTAATCCTGTTGTTGCAGTGGCTACTGATGGATCAGTCCCAGCACTAGTAATATTAAAAATACACCTACAGTGAGTACATCCACGAGTGGTCCTATAGGTGATGGGTCACCTACCGTAAGTCCTTGGTCAGGACGCTTGCGGAGTCGTACTCCTACGTCCACTGACACGGATATGTCAATGAGGGGGAGATTGGATAAGGGAAAAGAAAATATGCTCTAGGATGTGACAGGTCCACTTACAACAGGTTATGAGTCATCTAACAGTCACTCTCTCCCTCTCTTCCAACATTCTCAACCCAATCAGTGAAACTTTTCTTCATCATTAGGCCAGATTCTTCTAAGAAAAATTCTTCATGTAGGGCTTTTTTAAATGCAGCCCAATCTGCATCTCACCGGAAAAGACCATGGATTCTTTCTTGAAGACCATGCTTGGCTAGCCTGGACAAATATTGGCTCCATGCATGTTGTGATACACCAAAGAAGAGCATTTTCTCAACATATAAACGAATGAATACATAGAATTTTTTACCATTAAATTGTTTCAATTCACGCCCAACTTGTTCTAGGGCCTTAATAGCTGTGGAATCAATCTTCTCTTCATCTTGCCTTTGTTGTTGTTGTTGTAACATTTGGATTTGTTGTTGCTGGGTCTACTACAGTTTGCACACCAATTGTTGTAGAGCATCTCCTGAAGAATCCCCCATCTTGGAGTTTTCTTACACCAACCTTCACGTCAGGTTCACCAATGTCACAACGTGTAGGGCTGAAGGTCATCATAGGGGTTTGGCAAGAAAACTAGACAAGATAATTGGAGATGTGGCTTCAAGAAATAAGTAGTTTGCAGTGAATGCTTAAAGGTTCAAGAGGTACTTCACGGTCTTTCACAGGGTTTTGAGAAAGAAGAATGTTTGGAGTTCAAGAGTTTAGACTCCAGAGATGTTAGAGATAAGAGAAGAGTTGAAGGTTCCAAGCCAAATCCACGGCTTCCAATTGCAAGTTCTTAGCATAGATCACAAGCATGTTACCTCATAAGCTTTAATTCAAGCCAAGTTTGTTTTCTTGACTTTAAGAGTAATCACATATTATAAAGTTAAGTACAAGTATAAAAAACAACCCTGCGTCCCATCATTCAGCTTTGTATGATTACATTCAATGTAAAGTGAAGCTTATGAGTTAATTACAAGGCTTGATGGATAAAGAACTTTTCTTCAAGAGAGCTTCAAAAAAAGATTCATACAAGGTTAAGTTACCACAACCAAGAAATAAAGAGGAAAACATCCTCTTCATTCAATTCATAGCATCTATGAATGGTCTTCAAGCATTTCCCTACCATAGGGGCACATAATACTTGCATAATTTGACAAGAAATCAATTGTAGAGCAAGAAATGAAGTAAAGTTCAATGTTGTAGCCAGTTCTTTGAATATGACTAAATATTTCAGCCTAAATCAGCCCATAAAACTTTCAAAATTCACCTTTGTTGATAACATAAACTTTCCCTAACAAAGAGTGTATAGATCAACTAAGTACAAGTATAAATCATACCATATGGAGCAATAGAGAAGTAAAAGGCATTGTTGTCCTCAAGTCACTGTGAGGGCTGCCTATTTCATCCCACATTCATGGCATTTAACTCCCAAGAAGACACTTTGATGAGGTACAAAAACAGCCCTATATTCAAGAACATGTAGTAAGCAATAGGTAGCTTGTAATAGGCATGCAGAAGTAGGGGAGAAGAAGGAATTCCTGCCGCCCTTTTTTCCTTTAAAATTGGCCACCTATTTCAGAGCACGTAGTATAGAGAAATCAAGATGCTCTCTTGTTACCCCTTCCATAATGATTATGCTATATCCACTTGCATCAAGCATAGCAATGCCATGAATCTTCAAGGGGAGAAAGATACTTGATGATGCCACAAATCTTTGTTTGGGCTAAATTATTCAGCCCACTTTTCTTCCTAAAATCAAGTCAAGAAGGCTTCTTGACATATCCCTCATCAAGCTTCTACAATAGGAGCTTGCAGTAAGCTTTCCAAGAGCAAGGATGAGCCCTTTGGGTCAAGATAATCAATAGAGCAAGTAGATGAATTTCAGTCCTCAATTTACATGATTGGAAGACCAATAACAATCCCTATTCAGCTCTTAAAAGACTCAAGACAGTGGATTTAATGTCACTCTTGATATGGGAGATCAAACTTAGCATACACAGGTCAGGCCTAGTCCTCCCTCAAGACTCATACTCGAGCTCCCCTTTTGTATGGGCTACGACCCTTTGAATACACAGTTTGGACAGCCATAAAAACTGTTTGTTCTCTGCTAAAAGTGCTACTTACTTGGCAGGAGATGAAGGTTCCACCACTCCTTTATTCCCAAGCTTGAGTTGTATTGCAAAGCTCCACTTTGAGTAACACTTGTGTGTTTCGAATCTGTAGATCTCTTCTCCCAGCATGCACCCTTATTCAGTGCCAAAAGTTGCGCTGGCTTTCTTGCTCAGGACTTCACTCCCTCTTGCCAAAGTTATATTTCATGCAAGTCATATAAGGCATATACAATGCATATGCTCACTAACATAGTATACTTTATGGACTTAAGTGATTCCTCACTCTAATGAACTTGTGAGACATGTTATTAGAATAACTTCATCACTAACATATGTAATCGTGGCCTCATCCAAGCCATTTGATTGTCCATGATCACATATACCATGTCATATGCAGCATGTTTTGCAAAACTCGTAGCAACTTCATGTAAGAAATACAAGGATGGTTAAGAGTAAGTATCCAAAATAAATCATCTTATCAAGGGCCCATGATAAATTTATTGCATTTTAAGGTAGAGAGTCCCCACCTTTATTACACCATGTGGTATGTTGGTGGACTTAGGTTTTTATGATTATTGCACTAGGCAAGATTCTATGTAGTATGTCTAGACTTCAACTAACTAAGTGATATTTGTAAAGGATAAATGTTTTATATTTAGACCATGAGCAAAGAACCTCATGACAACGATCGAATTCTTTCATCTTAGCCCACCCCCTTCTTTCATAGAATCAACCATGGAAACACAAAACAAGAGGAGAGAGAAGAGAGAAAGACTAAAAACTGATATTTCCATTTACTCAATCATTTTTCATGTGGATTGAAGTGTTGGAGAGTGTCCAAATTCTCTATCTTGATGCCCTCTTCCCTCAACTTGATGCCAACATGCACAAACAATCATTTTTTAATCAAGGAGGAGGCACTGAAAATAATGGCACCCCCCTCCCCCGATTCAAATTTGTAGAGTTAACCCTCTTTAATCCGAGCTTAAGGCTTAAAGCCTTAAAATAACTAGTTCAAGTTTTGTGTTTTCACAATGCCAATAAGTGGATTTTGGCATTTTGGTGAGGCAAACAAACTAAGGTTCGAGATCTGACTGGACAACTGGCTCCGTGGCATCGAAATCTATAAAGTTAGCCTTTATCATGCACTTTTTGGCTCTCAGATCACATAGCTTCTTTATAACGTGAAACCTTGAGGGGATTAAATGGGGGGTCAAACGATCTCTAATCAATGAACCGAGACTTGCATTGTGTTCCTACCATTGAACTCCATCTACGATAACTCCAGCTCATTGATCCGCAATTGTTTCAGTTTGCATGAAAAATTGGTATTTTACGCCTACCGAGCCACTTTTCCACTTCAAAAACAGGCTCTAAAAATCCACTATCATAGCTATTCAACAATTGGACTCTTTTTTGGAAGCTTGGGTTCACAGATTCAACACCTGTAATAAGGTCCCAATACCCTTTGCCAACTAGGAAATTTTCCATGCAAAATTTCCATATTGCATAGTTATTATTGTCCAACTTCTCACCCACTATCTGTGTAATATTGTCAAATCTATCTACATTTGCCATGTTTACAACTCTATGTATTTTCTATAGTATTTGAATAGATGGTGCTTGACTCCCTACAAACCAAGTTAACCTTTCAATATGCTCCAAGATTTCAAGTGCAATCTGTCAAGCTTCTTGCAGCCTATAAATAGATTTTAGAACTGAGCTTCAGATCCTCATACTAGTGCCCCAAGCATGCATAAATTATGCCACACTAGTTGCCAACTATCCACCTGATGTTGGTAATGCCAAAGTGAAGCAATGATTGGTTGAGATCCTTTGATCATGTAAGCCATAAAGCAAGTGCAAATTCCCAACTCCATGCTAATTTCTGAAGTCCATGTGGCTGTTGTTGATGACCTTCTAATGAGCACTCACGATTGCTATATATCCTACTACGAATGAGCTTCAAGTGGCCCTAAATAATACTAAGTATGTTAGCCCATTGGTCATGGTACCCACTTGCTAATGTTGCCCATTCAACCCCCAAAACAACAAGTGCAGTCTAGACCGATCATGCAGATTTGTTGCTAAAGGTGCCGGTGTTGTTTAGCTCCATCACATGCTCTAGTAAAGGCCAATGACCCCTCCTTCCAAGCCCTAATAGGCTCTATCAAGTGTATACTTCAAGAACATTAATACATACCATTCCAAGTGTAGTCTGTGGCTATCAATGCACTTCCATAGGGTTCCTTCTTCAAGCTGTAGGTCAAGGTCACTCTTCATCTTCTACTCATTGCCACATAAGGCCTTCCTGCTCTGATATCATGTTTAAGATGTAGAGGGAGGGTGAGAGATATGGAGAGAGGCAAGCTCAAAGAGCACAGTGCTCTCAATAGTATTCTTGATTATTCATTGAGTAACCCACATACTACACACAACTACAATATAGTTCAAACCACAATGCTAACCTAACCATGTTCCTAACTAGAGTTAGATCTCGACTCATTTATTGAGGCACACATGACATCTAGCTAACCTATAGCTGGGAAAAAAGAGCTTGATTGATTCATCATAGCTCTTGCAACTTTGGTAATAATCCTATTCTTCCTTTCTATAGTAACACCATTCTGTTATGGTGTATACTTGCATGTAATGTGTCTTCTAATCCCATGGTCTCTCAAGTAGTAAGAAAAATCATTTGACATAAATTCTCCTCCATTATCTGATCTCGAGCATTTTATGTAACCCCCACATTTCTTTTTTGCCATATCTTAAAACTGCAAAACTTTTCAAATGCTTCACTAGTATGTTGCAAAAAGTACACCTATGTCATCCTATTGAAATCATCAATAAAAATGATATAGGACCTACATCTTCCACTCAAGGAAACATTCTGACATGGACTCCAAATGTCAGAGTGTGCCATTTCCAAAGGATAAGTGCTCACTGCCCCCCCTCTTGAAAATGGGAGTCTAGACTGCCTGCCAAGCTGATAAGACTCACATACATTATCAAAATTGACATATCCAAACCTGTGTAGACTACATCTATTTCAGCCTTTGCGAATTCGCATGCCTAATCCTTCTATGTCATAGTTTGGCATCTTTATATTGTCCATGCCCAATCTCAACATACACAGAATTATTGTCCATATGGGGGGGTCTCCTTATGCATTATTAGGGAAATGTCAAATCACCTTAACTGCCAAGATTGAAAGTCTACCTGCCATCTTCTATGTGTTGCCTAACACGGAATGAGTTGGTAATGAGGTACTATTGGGATGCCTATTTAATGACTCATCAAGTGTATACTTGACCTCCAACTACAATGTATCCATTTGGAGCTACCCAGCATCAAGGTTATCACAATTTTCAGCAAGGGTACTAATGCCTGAATGGAAAAGGAAGTACCATCGATGCTCCCCATACACCCCAATTCACCCCTCAAAAAGAGAAATGATTCTCTTCTCAATGAGTTGCTCAAGGCTTGAATAGCCCATGATAGGCCAACCAATTAGATATATCCATCCAATAGGAACAATCAACTATGGGTTTTGATGTTTTGGAACAACACATGCATAGAATGAATGACTAGGAGAAAGTGAGCATCGTACATTAACTATGTTTGTCAAGTGTGCATACCTACCACAAAGGATAAAGTCGGGTCCATCAAGATCCATAGTTTCCAAGCTTAGAATGCGATAGAACCTTGTGATAAAAGACCGCAAGGTTGCGAATAGGAAGGCACAGGTTGGAAGAGTGTATGGTCACTCGCCTTCTCCTCGCTAGCCCAATTACGCAAGGAATTGTGCACAAATTGTGGGACTGCGCAAAACAATGCCATGTGTTTTGTAAAGCATGGCGGTCTATTCGAAGAACGAGCAGGAACAGTGCGCTAAGCTTCCAATTCGAGGAGGGAGAGGAGGTTATCGAGGTGAGCCCAATAGTTAAGTTACCGAGAACCTATAGATTTAAGTTGGCTATACTTGCCGGGCTTTTGGTATGAGGCCCTTCTTGACCCACCGTTGATGGTAAGAGGAAGACAAGGGAAGTGGAATGGCAAAATATAAACGGTTACAGCTCCACGTATGACATAGGGGATATAGTGAACACGTATGCTGAGCGCAGTACGAGTGTCCGTGCAAAGCTCATACAACTAGCACCGTCTAGAGTTCATAACGATTCCGGCATCCATGCATAATAACGGCATATACCTACGCGTAGGTAATTTATTTACTTCAAGAACAAAAGTCATATGTCCAAGTCCAAGTCAGAATCCAAGCGAACGCCGGCGGCCGGACGATGATGCTCCGGATTTCACGGGAGGCAGGACGGCGGCTCCAAATATAGGCGTGTGCCTGGTGGAATCTGGATAGTGTCCCACATGTGAAGCTTGCCGCAAAATGTACGATCTAGATAGCCGCAGTTGGCGCTCGCTCGCCCTTTCGTTCCTGGGTGTATTGTGACTCCTGTAATCCGAGGAGGGGGGAGTATACAGTTGTCTGGATGCCACCGGTCACGTGCACTGAGATGTGGGGCTGACTCGCTGCCTTTGCAGCGGCGCCCATCTCCAAGTCGCGAGTGGACGAGATCGTTGCCGCCCGGAGGTCTCAAGTCGCGAGTGGACGAGATCGTTGCCGCCCGGAGGTCTGAGGTCTGGCAACTCTCCGTCCTCGAAGTAGGGGAGACCGCATGAGGCCGGAAACGGAGCAATGCTACCCCTCGCTCCAGACAGTGGAGGGACAACGCCACCTTGTCTGCAGGCCGACCGTCGGCCTCCTCTCAGTCCCCGGTGACAAACCCGATCTTTTATTCATTTTACGTACGTACGTTCTCACACGCGCGTACTAACTAAGGCGCAGCCTTCCCCCAATTTATTTTGGCTGCCCCCTCGAGGGCTACTATTCCACGTGCTCGAGCACCGGCACTGCCCGCGCACGCACATACCACCACAAGCTACAAAGCACTACACTCGTGCAACCAGGTTAGCTATTCGCTCGGAGCCTGCTATCTACTTGCCAGCACCACATTTCTTGGCACAAGAGAGAGGCACTCCCACCCCATGCGCGGGAGGGACAACGCCACCTTGTCTGCAGGCCGACCGTCGGCCTCCTCTCAGTCCCCGGTGACAAACCCGATCTTTTATTCATTTTACGTACGTACGTTCTCACACGCGCGTACTAACTAAGGCGCAGCCTTCCCCCAATTTATTTTGGTTGCCCCCTCGAGGGCTACTATTCCACGTGCTCGAGCACCGGCACTGCCCGCGCACGCACATACCACCACAAGCTACAAAGCACTACACTCGTGCAACCAGGTTAGCTATTCGCTCGGAGCCTGCTATCTACTTGCCAGCACCACATTTCTTGGCACAAGAGAGAGGCACTCCCACCCCATGCGCGTTTTCCAACACCAACACCCATTCTTCATGGGACTTGGCAAGAAAAGCCACCCTTCAATGTAACCGAAATCGAGTAAAGCCCCATCATCATACCAATGCCCGCTCCCTTTTGTATAGGAAACATCCACGCCATTGGATCCGGTCTACATGAAAGCATACAAACGAGCAACAACTCTACACGGGCCTCAGAGAACTTCGCTTCTCGCCTTTCGAGTCGTACACCGCTCCATGGAGCCGTACGGAAATGGGGATACGAAGGTGGTGTCAAAAGAAAGATGCTATGGCAGTGGTAGTGCCACCGCGTGACCGCAACATGGTTACACAACCCACCTCGCTTTATCCCCATGGAGACACTCAGACCTTCTTCAAAACTTCAGCATGCTCCCATTCGAGGGAGCTTTTTTCCTCTTCCTCCTGACATGTTCGGCGAAAAAATCGCCCCTTGAACTACTGCATAGCCATGTGCAATCATCCAGCCGCCAACATCGCAAATATATGAAAGACAAATAAGAGCGGAATGCGGGGCTCGTCTCATTGGGAAAGCGGCTTTTTCACTGTAAACTAAGAATACAGAGAAGAGTGCGATGTCTGCGTCAAAAGATGGTGCTCACAACAAAACTCGGCTCCCACAACATGGATACACGACCAACCACCACGGTTGACTGTCATTGGGTGTAACTATCCCACATACATCCGAAAATATGCAACCTATGTGGACCTACGGGTGAGCTATCGCGACACATTGGCATCCAAAGTTTTGGACCCAAAAAGTGCTGGGCCATCACCTAGATCTGGCACATCCACGATGAAAAGTGACAGTTGGAAGCCCTTTTTTCGGAGCTATACAAGGCAAGGAGTTTGGGCTGGCTATGTACACAAATGGCTAACTACGTGGTCGATCTTTTAGCTGGTCGCTTGATTTTTTGATGTGGTCTAGAAAGAGCTATTTTTTATGCTTACCCTAGCTATGCATTGCTTACCCTAGCTATGCATCTGTTGAATGAAGGAGATTCACCTTCTACAATAGAGCGGGAGAATCTTGAAGGAGCCTTGGTTGATGAACCCTCAAGTTCACGTGAATTTGATGAGGGTTCCACCACACATGATGTGTATGAAGTCAGTTTAAATAAGCCTACTTGGGCCAAAGACTAGATCTATTATACTATACTTATGTAGTGGAGCTCGAACTTGCAACTCTAAATGATGTCTGTGGACACAAACAATCCTACTTAAAGGGGATGTCTTCACATGGAGCTACAACAACTTAAAGGGGATCCCCCCTACTGTTTCTGTGGACGCAATCCTCCTGAAACAGGGAAGTAAGCTGGACTAGTCTTTCCTATAGAGCATACAAAATGGTGCTAAGTGGTGGTGATAAGGATAAAGAAGAATAGTCAAATTCATTTATATACGGACTTTAAAGAATTGAATAAGCAAATAGTCGAGGATTACTGTGCCTTGCCTTTCATTGATAAGATTTTGGATCAATTAGGGGTAAGATATGTGGAGTATTTTTCTAGGTATAATCAAACAGCCATAACCAAAGAAAAGAAGTCAAAAACAACATTTATCATAGCTTTTGGTACTTTTACAGACCACGTGATGGCATTTGGTTTATGCAATGTCCAGAGGACAGTCAATAAGTCCTTCGGTGATATTTCACTTGAGGATCTCGATGTATATATAGATGATGTGGGTAATCAAGAGCTTGTTGTATTCGGTAAAAGATTTTGGTATTATTGAGAGCACTATATTGCTCTAAATCCATAGGAATGTGTACTTGGGGTGCTTATAGTTTACTCTTGGGCCATTTTTTGAGTGCACTTGTCATTGCTACCAATCGTGAAAAGGTAGTTGTTATCCGAGCCATGAACCATCCACCCACCACTCCCAGGGAGGTCCATAGTTTCATCTCATCAATCTTGTACCATCATAGGTTTATTAGGTATTGATGTTACCTTTTAACAAGATTAGGTATTGATTTTGTTGGACTTGTGCATCCTTCATCAACATCGCATAAGCTATAAATTATTGTTGCAACACATACTTTACAAAGTGGTTTGAAGCCCATGAAAAGCTAGTCTATGTCTGTGGAACTCACTTTCTAAATAAAGACATTGACAGAGGCTTTGAACATCAAGCACAACAATGGGCAAGTTGAGAGTACCAACAAGTAACTTCTTTAGTACAATTGGTTGAGATTAGATTGCAAGTGATATTGCATCAACCAGTGGGGAAGAAGAAGCAAATGAAAGCACTTCATGATTTGCATACCAAGAAGTAAGCTTTTGTGAAGGGACAATTCATATACTAGATGTATGATGTGAATTGTTTCCTTGAAAATTGGAGTACAAGTGGGATGGATGTCATAAATATTGTATATAGGTAAAAATGGATCTGCAACCCTTCTAACAAATTTGTAGGTGGTAGAGTGTAAAAGTAAGGTCAACTTTATTAAGCCTAAACGCTACTATTTTTAGGGGGATGACCTAATTGCAGATCCATTTGGTGCAATGTTTCCTAAAACAATCTCATTGGAGTTAAAAATTTATCCGTCCCTTGGGTAGTCTTTAGCACTTGCATCTTGTCTTCCTAATAATCGATTTTTTCAAAAAATTTGGTCCTTTCAAAATTCGATTAACAATAAGCCTCAAAAACTTAAAATTATTCATCAAAACTATATGGGTTGTCCCTTGCTGTCTACATGTGGCTTGTGACAATTGGAATTCATGACTAGCCCTTCATCCTAGTTAGTTTAAGATTGAAGCAACAAGAGTAGTGCTATTTCATTTCACTTGATTGGGAGTTCTAAGGGTGTAAGATTTTCTTGTCAAAGTTCAACACCCTTAGCTCTTCTTCAGGCTTAGGTCCTTGGCCAATTATTGCAAGAGGCCTCTACCTATTCTTCTTTAAGTTTCCATGTCTGCTAATATTTCTTTCATGGGTCTCCTTATGTGCTCTATCCTCATTGATTGGTCATACTTATGTGATAAGGTGTTGTAAATGTAGTGAAAAATCCATGGGATCTAGTGCATATATTACTAGATTTGAGGTGCTACTACTTATCAACCTCTCAAACTAATTGAGATTGAGCTCTAAAGATCATGCAAATCTTCTCAAAACATCACCATAATGTTCTTGCATAGAAACATATCAAAATTCCTGACAGTGAGGTATGCTGTCCTGAATATGCAGAAAACTGTCTTGAATGTACAGTAGTAGACTTGTAGGTAAAGTTGATCCAAAAATGAACTTTAATCGCTGCTCAAATGCATTCTGCAGAATCAAATCCAAGTATGTAACATCAACCATAAGCATGAATACTTGGTTTAGAATGTTCGAGACCAAGTCTAGAAGCAAGACATAATGCATACGTAGTCAAAATGTCATTCAACCCTATAAATCTCTATCAAAACCAAGCAAAATGATGGCTCTAATCATGGACATAACATCTCCAAGTCATGTAGCACCTAATGGACATCAGATCATCACATAAGTGAATCATAAGTATTATTCACTCAAGAAATAGTTGCTACCCTGTTTATTACATTGAACGTATATCAACCCCAAGTGTAATACTACACTTCTGCTCAGTGCTAAGCATTAGATGCAAAGTCTGGAGCACAACCATGATGCCAAAAGAAGAGGAGCAGCTTTGTTGTAGGTCATGAGCATGCTAAAAACCAGATCTGCATACCCATGGTGATGATGCCTTCAGCCATGAAGAGATTGGAATGTTGGTCCAAGTGTTGTGGATGATGGGAAGGGTCCCTAATAAGTGGCCAATGATGGCTACCAACAAGCTCAAATGAAGAAGGAAGCTTCAAGCTTCAAGAAGAAGCTTCCAACCTTGTTGTCCTCCTTGCAAACTCTTCACAATGAACTCTTCTTCAACTTCAAGCTCTTGCATATGAAGAAATGCCAAGCTCCTGATTGCCTGAACCAAGCTCTGATACCCCTTTGTTGAGTTAGTTGCAATGGAGCTTCTGTGTAGAGATACATGTTGAGAGAGGGAAGAGACAGAGACACATGATTTGTGGTATTGAAGAGTATACTTCAAAAATGATTTTAGATAGGTATATGTACTATGTACAACTTGGCCCTTATGGGCGGGGGACATGGGCAGTGCCCTTTGCCCTTTATCCCAACAACCATAGTGGATAGGGAAAAGTGATGAAAATGAAGGGTTTTGAAGGTAGGATGCGAGTGCATGAATGGGTGGTATCTTCTTCACGTAGAATTTTCCTCACCTCTGCATGACTCACTCATGCTGTGTGTGTGTGTGTGTGTCTCCTCCTCATATGATGAGTTGTAATTGCGAAGAGGGGGGGAGGGGGCTTCCTTTAAATAGTTTCCAAGGGGAGGCTTTGTCTTAAGACAAAGATTTAGTAATAGGGAACTCTTTTCGTTAACTATTTTATTATATGAGGAGGAATTTTTGTTTATTAGTTAGCTTTAAAAGGAAGAAAATATTAATGGAATTAGTATAAATTTCTAACTTTATTCATACTTACAAAAACGAAAAGAGGGGGTGTAAGGGTAAGGGCTCTGTAGGTATACCAGGGGGATGCATACCGATGCACATATATAGGGGGTAGTACTCAATCAAGCTTTGCTTGGGTTGTGCTTCTACATATGATTCCCTAGGCTTAGTGGTCGGCCCTCAAATGTGCAGTGTCACAAGGGTGTAGTCCTGAGGTATGCCTCAATGTGGTATCTTTCGATATCATGAATGCAAAGATTCATTGATATAACTTGTGTATCTCTCCACTATGCCATTTCTATGCCTCATGATAGGTTATGACTTGAAATCCCATGAAGGTTCGAAACACGTGGTATAAGAGCAACTCTAGCATGGAGCATACTAGCTCAATAGGAAAGGAGGCTCAGGATTGTGGATAGGATCCCAATGCATTGTGACCCGAAAACACCAACATGACATGATGTGACAGAACACGACACGACACAACATGGTGCGACACCCCACGTCCCAATGCCCCCCTGGGTGTGATACTTGCTGAAAATAAAAGTGAACTTGATGTGCAACAACCAAAGTTGAGAAGGAGCCCTGGTGTGATAAGGACACACTGCATACCAATCAAAATGACTTGGAGAGAGCTCAAACTATGGAACGACATTGTTTTTGAAGAGGGCAAGAACTTGGAGAAGGCTTAGAAAGGAACATATGCATAATGCAGCTTGGAAGAGAGAACTGAAGAGCTAGATGAGGACCTAGAGGAGGTTGACTACCAATTGATCATGGTGTCCTAAAGAGCCATGCTATGGCAAATCAAGGTTGCCCGAGACCTTGATATGGAGCTACAAGGAGAAATTATGTTGAGGTGGGATTGGGAGATTACTTTTGGATCTAAAGAAGCCAATGAGCAGAATGAACCATACTTGAAAATTCCAAGAGTTGAAGAATGGATTGAAGCAATCCAAATAAGAATAGAAATGCCAAGAAAAGCCAAGAAAAGAAGCAAGTGATAGAAAAAAAACATTTCTAGTTAAATGAAGAAGAAAAGGAAGTGTACTGACAATTAGGAGCCAATTGCTACTACCCGAAAGGCTACTATAGGGAAGACTATCATGAAGATCAATAACCTAGTGATTACTACCCAGAAGAAGATGGATGCTACTTTTCTGAAGAATACCCGATCTACTTCCACCTGCTAAAAGGAGATTACCCCTATGTTGACTACCCCCTAGAAGGAGAAGAGTACTACCTCTACCCCAAAGGAGTTCAACAAGAAGATAAAATGATAGAGTATTATGGAAAGGGAGAAGGATGGAGAATGGATGCGAGTTCAAAGATCTCACATAGCTGACGTGTTATCCCTCTCTACGAGTGTAATGAGCTTACCTTGGTGCCCGATTGAGTTTCTTCCTCCCTCAAGCACTCTGATAGCTCCATGATTCGTGATGCAATCTCAAGCATCCTCAAGCCTCTCCCTCCAAGCTCCATCTTCCATAGCCACGCATGAGACGAGAGAAAAGAAGAGAAGAAGAAGAGAGGAGATGGTAGAGAGCTTCACCTCCAAGATCCCTCACTCTCACACACTCACTCCTTCACTCACTCACTCCTTCACTCACTCACACTCCCTACCTCAAGCAACCACACGCAAGAAGCAAGAAGCAAGAAGAGAAGAGAAGAATAGAGGAAGAAAAAGAGTCCACTTTGCCATGCACCAAAAAATGAGCTCTCATTCACTTTTTGAACCTTATATACAGAACCCTCTTTCCCTTGGGCGGTCATCCCCTTTTTACATGGCCGGCCATATCCTAGGCCCTTTTTATTCATTGTTCTCCTATATTCCTAGCTTCTTTCCTAACGCTTATCTACCTTTACAATTTGCACGAGTGAGAGCCCGCCAGCGCTCTTTTACAGAGGTTTTGGCTATGCCTTCATATTTAAAGGTGTGCCTTCTTGCTTTGTGGCTTCCATGGTTGCGTCTTGTACTCCTGGTGGTTGTTTCCATGCTTTTAGATTTCTCTTGAGCGGCCTACTCTCTTGTAGGGCACCCTTTCCTTTTTTCCACCTTGTGCTTTTCCTGTTGATGCCTCGTTTTCAGCTTCCTTCACTTTGCAGTAAACATAGTAAACATTACCCCCCTCCTAGTTGAGTGCCAGGCCGAGTGCCAGCCCCATGGCACTACTGGGTGGTGAGTCGGACGGTGTGGCTGGGGTAGCCAGGTGATGTTTTGAGTTTGGATTCGAGCCTTGTTGGAAGGTATGTTGGAGGGATTCATGCCTTTGAATTTAAAGATAAGGTTGGACGAATTTGTGCATGGAGAGAGGCAGATGTGCGGATCCATCTTTAAAATT
Source organism: Lygodium microphyllum (assembly GCF_053477565.2). Lineage (NCBI taxonomy): Eukaryota > Viridiplantae > Streptophyta > Polypodiopsida > Schizaeales > Lygodiaceae > Lygodium > Lygodium microphyllum. The sequence goes on from NC_141157.1 coordinate 124,266,104, forward strand.
GAAGATATAGTTGGACAGATCCGTCATGTGGTCCTCAATGGTTGCCTTCTCCTGTGTTGTTCCAAACAAGCTTCTTCATTCACTTTTTGACTAGGGTTGTTGCATTCGCTCCTTGCTTTGTTGTGCCTGAATGGTGACATGTCACATAAAATACGGAGTGCATTGCATGGACGATGGGGCCTCTGGTCGGGGTCATTGTTTGTATTTGGAAAGAAAAGAAGGTGCACTACTTGGGGGTGTTTGTGCCTTATCGTGGAGTGCATGGTACCCGTGTTTCTGGAATTGGGAGTTGGGTGCCCTCGGTGGTGTCCCACACTTGAGGACCCAGTTTGTGCCTAAGGGAGGTGCGGTGCAGGGGGCTTAGGGTGAAAGGTCAAACCATAGGCAATATTTATCTTGCTAGGTATGCCCTACCCTTGATGTGCCCTAAGCATGTGTCATGGGGGCCGAGGCTAGGCATGGAAACCCTAGATGTAGTGATTGTGGTGCTCAAGGTGCTTTTGGGGGGTTCAGTGTTTCTAACTTTTTTTTTTGAACGTAGATGAGTATAGATGGCATTTGGATGCAAGGGGTGCTCTTAGGCTCCACCCTAATCTTCCTCGGATGATTCACGATATGGTCTTAGGGACTTAGTCAAAAAGGTGTGGCTCTGCATGTATTCCTTGATGTTAGCCTTTGCATTAAGAGGTGTGGTTGACAAGAAAGGATGATTACACCTCGTAAAGTGGCTATCGCTCATATCTTCAAGAATCCTCATACAAAACGAGGGAAGCAGGGTTGCCCTCATCATGAGCCTAGCCATAACGCAGCTATCTATTCCTAGGTTAATGTAAAAAAAGAGTGGGGAAAGGTGGGCCTCCTTAGCTGTTGGCTTTTGTTTAAGTAAGAACCTAATGGTCCTAAGGTAATTGCAAGTAGTTATGAAGGTTGGGTCCGGGCAGGAAGAGAAATCCTTGAGGAAGTGGTTGATGGGTGGGCGCAAGTCCCTTGCTTTAAAGGTCATGCATTCCTCAGGAGTTGTTGCATTGACATTGTAGATCTTCGGGAAGTCGTACCTACCATGCACCCCCTATCATAATCCACTCCGTGTTTGCAAGGATAGGGCATGTAGATAGGATCATTGCATTCTTCTTGTAGCGTGCCACAGAAGGCCATCCATGCATCAAAATTGGTGTCCTAGATCCTCCTCCACTACTTTCGTTGTGGCTCATAACCTCGGACAGCTTTGGGAACCTAATAGACCTTATCGTACCAGTAGTCTGTGGGTTCCTGCCTCCATTGTGTGATTACAATGCTTCGCTCCTTGACCCCTTGGTTCGCTAGAGTATTGCCCAAATGAATGATCCTTTCCACTACCTCTAGGACTAAGACTAGGTCCAGGCTTGTGGATAGAGGAAGGAGAACTCGAAGGGTTGGGATTGGAGCTCCCGCTATTGCTAGATAGTCAGCTCCTATGGCCAATTGATGGGATGATGATCCTTGCGTGGTGGCATGGGCTCGTCAGGAAGCTATTGTGGCCGTGCTCGTGCTCTCTGCTGGGCTTGCTCCACAAGTTCCCATTTTCTTCTTCTTGCAGCAATAATGAGCTAAGGAACTTGGGAACCATCTAACTCTTCTAAGGGTAGATCAGACAAGGGCGGATTGGGCTCTCTGATTTGTAGTTCTTCCTTGAATGCATGCTTGAAGTCCGGCCCTTCCTCAGTGTCTTGTTCGATAGTGGGTTGGATTGGGGGTGGATGGGGGCTGCTCTTGTTCCTCGAATCCAAGTTCCTTGAGCTCATCGGTGGAGAGGCCGGCTTGTCGTAGGTAGTTGCATTGTTGCTCCTTGGTTATGCTTGGACCGGTTGGGAGTATGCGTTCTTGCAGACCATACCTTAAGGCTCTGGTTGTCAACTCCAAATTCCTTTTCATTCTCTCCACTAAATCCTCTCCTTCAACTTGTTTGACATGAAGCAAGTGCTCAAAAAGGCTTACCCCTCTATGTGTTGGAGCATGCTTAAGCAGCCTCAGCTCTAGATTTTGCGAGCACCCACTTGCACTCCGCCATTGCTAGGCACTCTGTCAACCTTCACACTCTTTCAAAGTTGTGCCTCTCCCACCGTTGTGCCTTCTCTTCTAGATCTTCCTTGCTCCTTTCCATCTCCTGAGACAATATCATTACCACCTGTTGTTGTTCATCCCATACTTCCAGCATTTGGATATTCTCTTTATCTTGACAGTTCAGCTGCTCTTTAGCTATTCTTCTACCTTGATCAACCCACCACGGACAAGTGCTGGTGGGCCTCTGTGAGCCTTTCTAACTGATCTTCAATAGTTTTCACTTGGCTTTCTAGCTCCACCAGGTGCAGTTTTCTTTCGGTCATGGCCATGTCTATTAGTCCCTCCACTTCCTACTGGGCATTTTGCAAGTTGTCCTATAGGCTCTTGGTTGCTTCTTCTATGGCCTCTTCCTTTTCCTTCAACACAACTCCTATCTCTCTTTACATCCTTCCTTGATCCTCCATTGCTAACCACAATTGGAATACCAGGACATCCTCCTGTTCTTGGTGTTGAGCTTAAGCAACTTGCTTAGGCAGCATCCAACGCTATGACTAGAACTGAAGCAGTGGGTTGAAGAACCAAATGAGCCAATTACCACAGACTTACCTCCTGAGCACGACGTAGAAACTCAAATAGCGAGTTTGATGCTGAACTCCATGCCTAAATCCTTGCACATCAATGCTTTCTAGGAAGGCACGAAAAAGCATGTAGTCCTGCCAGTCCTAGCTCTAGGGGATGTCACAAGAAAGGGAATTGTAGACACAGGGGCAAAAGTGAGTGTGCTAAGCCATGCACTACTCCAAACTTGGGGTTACACACAGGTTGAGACTGCTATGCTCAACGTCACTCTGCAATCCCTGAGTTGTAGGAGAGCCATAGAGTGGGGCCGCATCAAGTAGCTGAGGGGTGCTCCTTGTGTCTATTCTATGTGGTGTATAATACTAATATGTGTAGGGACTCCCTATGATGAGGAGTTTGGGAAGCGTTATCCATTGGACTACGAGCCATACAAAAAAATATCTAAATTAGAAGTTAGATATGTGTGTAGCCTCTGGATGCTCCTGGTTGCGAGGCCATGGGTTGTTTTGGCTGAGCATAGAGGCCTAGCTAGAGCCTTAGAGCCAATATTGGACCCATTTTAGGTCCTGATTTTTTTATTCCTTCTGTTGACCCTCTATAGTGTCCTGTAGAGCCTCTGTCTTTGTTTTATAAGTCTTTTTTTGCTTCTGTGAATGTTTTGATGGATGGATGTTTAGTTTGGGAATGTTTTGCAATCTTAGGAGAGGAAGAATACAAGCTCAAAATGGCTCAAAGAAGTAGAAGAAGTAGCTAAAGAAGACTTGAAGTGAAGACTACAATGACAATGATAGTAGTGAGTTCTTTAGGGATATTGTAGTGGCTTTAGTGACTCTTCATATCAGACATACCTCTTTTGTGAGGGGTATCCACAACCAATAGAGGGTTATTGAGGATTATTGATTGTATTTCAGAGATTGAGAGAAGACTATGAGGACATTGAAAATGAATTCTATATCATGAAATTCCATTAAAAATGGAGCATTCTCTTCTGTTTTTGTGGTTCTTTGATGGATTCTAAGAAGAATATGAAGAATGTGACCAATTTTGTTAAAGATAAAGCCATGGGAGATTGTTTCTATGATGTTGCATGAAGTTTTGTTGTGCTTGGTGTTCTTTTTCCTATTGCGGTTACATAAAGGATGAAAACATGCTTATTGATGAATACAAGATAGATTTTCTTGTAGTAGATTCCTTTCTTCCTTGGTATTATCTAGAGTGCACTTTCAAAACTTCCTCCTTTAGGGCAGATGCAGTTAGGACCACAACTTTGGGTTCTGGTAGAGAAAGGTGACATGGTTGGATCATCTTTAGCAAGTGGTCTTTGAATTTTGGGACTAGATTCAATAGCTATCCCAAGGGAATGGTAATGGAGATTGAACCCCACAAAGTTTGGGTATCTAGTTTGGTTGGAATTTTCTATGTGGAGGACAAAGTCTTGGTTGTAATTGCAGGTCGATCCCTTTCACCATCACAGGTTGTGCAAGATTAGGAGTCAATGATGGATGTTGCATCACAACTAGTACTCTGATGGTCGCTTTGGTTTTGAAAATGTTGACTTTGGAACTGGAATCAACTATAGTCTCTACTGGGGTGCCAATGTTTTTGCAATCCCTTTTGTACTTGTGAGTCTTGAATCTAGTACATGTAGTGATTACAGGTCCCTCAACACTACTAGTTTTTTTTACTGTCACTACAACCACCTAGTGGTGGACTTTCTCTTGTTCACCCTAGGAAATTCTTGTGGGCTTGTTCTCTCTACCTTTTAGCTTCTTACTTGATAGGGTAACCACATTGATCTTTGGCTTAGGGAGCTCTTTGATTTCAACCATATTGATAGATGATAATATACAAAAGAAACATGATTTATTTGGGGGGCAGTAATATCCTCCTCCACCTCCTCAATGTCTTCCTTTTCCTCTGCGGTCCATGTTGGGAGACATATAATCTTGTTGTGTGTATAACACTATCAAGGACATGGTAGTAGATGATATGGGGTGATTCTAATGGGTTGACTATGCTCCTTTCATGCATTGCTAGGATTTGGCATTTCCCATCTAACTATGGGCATTATACTAGTAAAATTTGGTATTTTGTGTAGCCATATGGCAAATGCCACACCACCATTGATTTAGACTACACTAGATAGCTAGGTGACTTGGATTACTACACTTGGTGCTAGAGGGTTTTAATGGTAGGTTTTCTAGCACCCTTTGAGAGTTTATGGGTCTTGTCCTTTCTCTTGGACTTAGTTGGCTTCCAGTATTCTTCTTCCTTAGAGTCCTCCTCACTACTACTTTCTTCGTCTAGGTCCAAATCTATATTAGAGTCATTGGATTTCATATGATGGGACTTGTCAGTGCTCCTTGGCCAAAAACATCTCAATGAAACTAACACATTTGTAAAAATAATCTAGGGTCTTTTAAAGCCAAAGCTTTTGAAATATCCCAATTCAAGCCTTGTACATACGAAGATCCGTGCAACATTTTAACATTGGGTTGGGTGTTTAGGGATATACATCTTCTCAAGACTTTAAAATGAGTTATGTAGCTTTGGACTGTGGTACCACCTTGTTTTAGCCTACACAATCTTTTTAACTTTTGGGTATTAGTCATGTCCAAATGAAACTATAAAGGGAATGTTGTCTAGGCAGCACCAAACCTTGCCGAGTTATTTTCCACCACAAGCCAAGCTACCACCTCTTTCCACATTCGATGACTCAAATATGGCCATCCTAGGTCCTTAGCTCATGAGCTAGAAAACTTTGAAAAAGAAACTCATGCCTAGACAACCATCCAAGTGTTAATTGGAATACCACAAGGTAGAATGGGTAAAACCACAATTGGTTGAGAACTAATGAAAACAACCACCCTACTAGCTTTATCAATATCACAAGAGTGATTAGTCAACCAAGGTGCACATCTCAAGGTCTAGGGATAGAGCACAAGTGTTTTTGTTAGGCTACAAAGTGGGCTACTATGCTTAGAAATCATCATCACTTAGGAATGAAGTTTCTTCAAGAGATGAATTTCAATACCATAGTTCACACCTAGACCACCATGAGTATAGAGGCTAGATATCCTCTAGCAAACCCTGAGAGTGCATGCACATGCATACCTATACATGTGGGAAAGATCATTGTGGTTTCCATGTGGGTCTAAGTTCCATTTGTGGTCTCTAAGTGCAAACTGGTTGCATTAGCTTTGCAAAATAGTAGAGCCTTATCATAACCAGACTGGACACAAGGTTATGTTAGTATTGTGGATTCAATAACATAGTATACCAAAAGAGAAGAATACCATCTACACAATCGAGACAAGTACTTAAGCTAGAAATTAATGGTCATATATTCCATCACGAGTTTACGAGGTTTAATAGTAAACATTAGAATATAGAGTACATCCCAAAAGGGTAATTACTTAGAAGAAATATATGACTATAGACTAGACCATCTTGGCTAGCATCACAGTGTTACAGTGAGTGAAAGAATATAGGGTGCTCAAGGGCTCCACCTATAAGAAATCATCTATATAGCGTGCATTCAAAGGATATTAATAAATACCCTTTCTTTACATGATATAAGGCCTTAAAATAACCCCTTTTACTTTACTAAACTTACACATTTTTTTTTCAAATTGTAATTAGAAAATCCAATTTATAAATATAATCCTATAAATTTTACAAAATATAATACCCATTCTTTTGAACTCATGTTGTATCTTAGATGTTCTATAAGGTGGACCCATCAGGATAGGGTGATCTCAGAGTTTGGGAAAGATTAGGACTCAAATAGAGGGTCAAACGAAGATGTAATGTGCCCGCCGCCTATCGGCTATCCAAGCACATTTTAGCGGTCCATCGAGGAAACAATTTAAGCGTTGCTGCCCGACACTCCCATGGAATGTTATCGGGTTTGTCACCTAGGGTTTCCTGAGTCGCCTCGCAATGGAACGTTCATGGACGAACCCACTAGGATCGACCTGAAACTTGAGTCCCTAGTGGTCAAGGTCCCCTGATAGCATTCTAGCGTTGGGTTTTGGACATCCTACTTTACGTAGAGATACCAAATCCGAAGGAAATCCATACCGCACTTGGTTCAAAGAGAATGGGAAATGAGCGGGATGCACCGATCAACCTCTCTGTCTGTGGGGCATAGTCCCATTCCGGTCCCCTAAAATGGCAAGAATCGGGTTCTAACTTAATAATACCTAAAGGTCGAATGGCGATAAAACCTTGTAAGAAGCCTCCTACATCTTTGGGACCACCTTGCTATAGACCCGTCGGGGTTCTGCCGGTGAGGTTCTGCCCACCGCTTCCCTTGATAGCTTTAGTTTTCTAATTAGGTCCTACCACAGCTATGTGTGACATTTAAAATCAGCTTCATTAATTAAGCCTTTTAGGGAACAAGGCTTGTTCGTGTAATTTACAACACAGGCATGAATATAGAGCAAGCAATCCTTTGATAAACAATTTTAAAAAAATTCCTTAACTTATCTTCATGTTAATCTTTGTCTCCTGCCCATACAGGAGAAATTATGTACCATTTATTTCCAACACAAGCACCCGCTCCAAATCACATGGCACCATAATTTCCATCCTTTATCTAGAATAGGATCTTCCAATGCCTTAGACGTTGGGCTCACGGCAGCCTACAACTTCGTTGCGGTCTAGGCAAGGGGTGTATAGAGCTCCACTAACCCAAGCAACCTAGGAGTGAGATACAACTTCCGTTGTTGGCCTTTTCACCACTCGACCTTCGGCTCATGAATCAAGCAGTGCCCTCTCGGGTTGAAACGCGGCATGACCTTGGAGATGACCCACCCGTGCAAAAATATCCTTCCTTAATTAATCCAATTAAGAACCAAGCACAATCAAGGCAATCAGCCTATTATCATCCTCCAAGAAAACATTCCTTTATTCCCATGGCAACTTGTCATCACAGACCCTTGCCATGCATTTATCATCAAATACAAACACTTAGAATAATCACCCAAATCACATCCCACAGTCAATTTAATGCAAGAGCATTTAGCACGTTATTCCATCATTCAACAAAAGCAATGGTATACTTTTCAAACATTGTAGGAATAGTCGCGATAAACTTTCCATCTCATATTTACTCTCCCCCTTGGGATCAGGAGCGATTTTACATAAAATTTACTTAACACACCCTTCTTTTGGCTAAGGCATATGCTAGGGGTTTTAACACTGTACGCGACGTAATTTCTATAGGTCACTTGCATTGTTCGATAACCCAACCCTGAATTGGATTGGTGGGAGTCGTAGTTAACATATGGATCTTAAGGCATCTCAGTTCCAATCCCTCATGATTAATTTCTTGTACTAGCCCCTAGTCAAGCCATGAAGCAATAGGAAGTTATTGCCATATATCGAATATTTTTAGGCATAATGTGTATATACTTGTTAAGATAAGTGCTAGAAAATCTTAGGTAAACTGGACTCTAACAGGCCTTGCATTGAACTAGAATCTAGGGTTCCTTGTTATTTGGGCCCTTAGGCTAGGTACTTTTGAAGTATCCAAACTTTAAACTAGAACCTGCTATTTCTCAAATCTTAATATCATACTCTTTTGTCAATTATGCTAGTTGTAAACCTTGACTATGCTTTAGCTTAGCACTTGCATGCACAATCTTCTAGTGTCATTCTTTTAGTGACTATACCGTTCACAACCCTTGACTAGTTTCTCCTTGCAATTGCACTATCAACAAATAGAAAGTATGCAACTAAGTTGGGTTAAAAAGAACAATCGAAATGCCAAATTATAATGATAGGAATAGGTTCAAGCCATTTGCACATACCAAAGTGATATAGCCTGACTCAGGAATAGGGAAGAAGGCAATTAATACCTGGGTATTCGAAGATGGCTTAACCATACCCAACATTGCATTCGAATTGACGGTATTGCCCGGACTAATGGCTCCACTGTTGGATGTGGGATTCCCATTGGTGCATGTCATCCTCCGTTTTGGGGCCATACTCGAATTGTAAATCTATTTCTCCCCTTCTCTTGTTGGAGAGATGGCGTGCGGGGTGACTTTCTTCTACCGCGATGGGAGGGGTTAGGCTTGTAGATAGGAGGGGGGTAAACATGTGTGGTCACCCTCTAAGGAGGGGAAAGGAAGGAGAACCCTCAGAGAGTCTCTCTCTCTCTCTCTCTCTCTCTCTCTCCTCTTCTTCTTCATCTTCTCTTCTTCTTCTCCTCTCTTTCTCCCTCTCTCTTCTTCTCCCTCTCCCTCTCCCTCTCCCTCTTCTTCTTCTTCTTCTTCTTCTTCTTCTTCTTCTTCTTCTTCTTCTTCTTCTTCTTCTTCTTCTTCTTCTTCTTCTTCTTCGAAGCCGTGTGTGAGCATGGACATTGGTGGGTCCCGACTTGTATGTCAGATGAGGTCTATGTGGTTGAATGGCAAGAAGGTGATCTTTGTGAATGTAGCCTTTGGGTTAGATTGAGTAGTTATGATGGTAGCAACTCAAGGCACAATGCATCAAGTTGCGGGAGTTATCAAAGACCCCTATTTTGGGGTCCAAGGGCCATTGAAGCGACTATGGCTGGGGGGTCTCATAAAGGTTCATAATATGGTCAGACATGCTAATTAGAGAAGGTTTATAATATGGTTGAACATGTCGACTAGACTACCTTTTTGGGCTATAAAAAGAAAATCCTTCTAAATCAATTGTCAACCTATCTTTCACCCAATCAAAGTTTCTCTAGCTACCCTAAGCTCTTTTCCTATCATCTGTCTAGATCACCATCCAAGCTTCATAGTGGAAGCGCACAGGTAGATGGAGCCATCTTTGTATTAGTTCATTTGAAATTAAAGTAGTCTTTGTTCTTCTCATATTTGCTGTGTGTTCTCTACTCCTTGCTCTATCCACTATGCCATGTAATTTTTACATGGTATCAAAACCCAGGGGGCTTTGAGGAGTGAATATTACGTGAGAGGTAAGAGCTTCAACAACGAAGAGGAGAAATGTGATCTCTTGCATCAAGTAGTGGTGTTGGCACATCAAGTGGTGGTGGTGCTATACAGGGAATTCAAATATTGAGGATTCATCCACCAACCTTCAAAGATGGCAAGTTAGATGGTACAAACTATACTTTGTGGAAGTTTAAAATCACAACTATCCTTGATTCTTATGAGCTTCTAGAGACAGTATTGGGGACTGCTGACACCCAAAACCACAACCCACCCCCAATCCATCAAATTTGTGTGATATGATTCCTCCAAATGTAGATATCCTATGAGCTTGAAAATGAAGGAACATGGATGCATTGTGTGTCTTAGTTACAAGTTGTTCTCTTTTGACCTTGATTCAACATACAACCAAGGAATAGAAGGCTTGAAACATACTGAGGAGTTAGAAGAAATACAGAATCAAACAAGGATTCAGAACATAGAGAATCAACTAGCAGGATATACGTTTTTTGAAGGAGAGATAGCTTAAGCATTCATCACTCGGATCAAGAATCTGCATGACTAGATGGCTGGCACTGGGATGCAAAAAACTAGTGAGTAACTAGCTCGGAGGTGTCTTTAGATTTTTCCATCAAATTTTGATGGATCGGTAAGTGCCCTAAACACTCAGGTGAGACCCCAATCTTTGACATTTGATGAATTTTGTGCACTACTAATGGAGGAGGAGTTGAGGCTTAAAGGCCAAGAAGATAACAACAATGGAGATGCTACATTCTCCACCAATGCAAAAGGCAAAGGTGGTTCTTCTACCAATAGTGACAAAAAATGAAGGGTGGTAAGAAAAATTTTCAAAGAGATGCTTCTACTCCAAGAAGAAAGGACATGCAATTGTAGATTGTCATGTCAAGAAGGTAGATAAAAAGACTAGCATCATGAAGACAAAAGGAAAGGAGACAACCAATACCGTTGAAGCAGAGTTGGAGTTATTCACGGAAACCATTGAGGAAGTGTGTTCCTCAGTGCAAAAAATATCTAATACTAACTCATGGGTATTGAATAGTGGTGCCTCCTATCACATGACCAACAAGAAAGGTCTATATAGTTTTTAAGAGTGCTTTCTCAATTGCATAGGTCTTTAGAGTGTAGATCTTGTTGCCAAGGGTGTTGTTGGGCGAAAAGGGTGGCTACAATTAGTGAATTAGCTAATGTTCATGTCTTCTAGTAGCTCAAAATGGTATGCTGGTAGTAATGTAGCACAAATGAGTAATCTCACCATGGCATACCTATCTATTTGCGCATTCACATCAAAGAACAATGGGTGGAGACTCTCCTCTTCTATCACCTTTTTCTGATTGAGTAGTTGAAGAAGTAATCTTAAATAATTGTACATTATAATGAAAGAGAGATCTAAGCAAGAAGAGAAATATTATATGAATCTTTGAAGGAAACTTGAGGCTGTCTACTGCCTTTCTGCATTGAAATTATATATCAAAGGGAAATCATGCTTGCCATGCCTTGTAGAGTTGTAGTTAACTTCATGTCACCTAGGTAGGCTAAGAATGTAAGTGAGGTTTCCTCTTTCTGATGGTGCCAAGCGGTAGAAGGCCACCCGTGCTTCCATATTGTCATCCAATGATGTTCGTTCTCTAGGCAAGCTGAGACTCGTAACCTTTTATAGTATGTGGCACCTCAATCATGTTGAGAATCTGCCAATCACACCCTATGTATGCCCCTTTGTATGGAACAGCTAGGCTAGGGAGATGCAGTCCATTCTAGGAAGAGAGACAAATCCCATAGGCATAGTGGATGTAGTGTGCTACCAAGAAATCCTATATAATGATGTACTTGACTATCACTTTCATATGATGATAATGCAATAGTACTTGTCTCTTTCTGTCAAGTGTCTGTGTCATTGTCAGTCCTACACAAGATTGTGTGTATGAGTTCAAGTCTCAATCTTGAAACCTAATTCATTTGTGTAACGGTTGTCTTCTTTGTCAATGTCAACATGAGTAGTATCTTCATCTTCCATCCTCCATAGTTTCCGCCTCTGCTATGCTCTAGATCCCGCATCTTTGACATGGTATCAGAGTACAGCTGAGCATGGCTTAGCTCTTCTCTGCTCTCTCTCAATTCCTCTTTAACTCTGGTCACCACAGTTCCAGCCCATGACTTCATCTCTCAACTCTACCTTCACTTGAGCTTCCATGACAACCATAGCCAGCATCACCCTATCAGCTTGAAGCTCTTATATCTCACTCCACAAGTCAAATCTCCTGGAGCTTCCTTCTAGAAAAGTGTTCCCCTGCTTCCAGAGCTTCTTCTTGACACATCAATCACTGACTTTGGACAAGCATAGCTTCAGCATTGTGAAAATTCTCAATCTCTGCCCTGTGTCTGCCATAGCCAGATAGGACCTACCTCACTTGGAGCTTCCATAACTCCTCAACCAGGCCACTTCAGCTCTGCTTCCTTCTAGGGGATTTTTCTCCTGCTCAATGCACTCCACCCTGGCACATCAATTGATCACATTATTACGCCTTGACGTTGGCATTGCAAAAATTGTCGCCTCCTGTCCTGATCTGCACCGTTTCTGATCAAGCTCTTTGTGCGCGTCATACTGCCCGCGATCTAGTCGATTGCTATGGGGTTTGATAGCCCATGAAGTAAGCTATCTTTCTATAAAAAAAGTTTTGAAAATCATCAAGTACAACTCCTGCAATCTGAAAAAAACCAGGCCCTATCTCAAAAACCCTAATTTCACCATAGCCAAAATCTCCCAAGCTCATTTTATTTCATTTTCACACTCCTGACACTCAACCCAAGCATTTGCCACTCTGATCCAGTGTGTTACTGAAATTTCCAGCAAGATTCACCACTCAAATCATCAAGGAGGGGAAGCATAAAAGAATCATCATCAGCATCAACATCTAGTATCAATTATTCAAGATAGTATCTCTTGAGTGTTGATTAACACTACCTTCACTTGTGTCTTTTGACACATTAAGATTTCAACTCTGTGCTGGAAAGTTTCAGAGATTTTAAGCTGATTCCATCATGGAAATGCCAAGCATGAAGTCTCTTGGGTGGTTACCTGTCATAAAGAGTAACATTACTCTTGTTGCCCATTTACATTGCATGCAAGACTTGGCTATCTTACTTGCAGAAAGACATGGAGTTGTCTACATCAAAGTTCAATCAATGAATCCATCAGAAGATTTTGGAGACATTTCCACTACCTCAAAGATGATACCTTTGCTTGAGGGGGACATGGACATGAAGACTGAAGCTGCAAGCAAAGACAAAGAAGAAGAAGACCAAAAAGACCATGAAGAAGAGAAGAAGGACAAGAAGAAGATCTGCCATGAATACCAAAAGACCACATCATTCAAAGTTGAAGAACCAAAGATGAAAGACAAGAATATTTTCCATGCTGACAAAGAGAAAGCATATGCTGAAAAAGACCACAAGGGCCTATCGGTCCTTGTCTCTCATTTTCTGTTTTAAAAGCATTGTACCTGCCTTAATGTTCCTTTCATAAGCTTGTAAAAACTCCTCATGTAGCCTTGTACTACAGCCTCTGTACACTTTGTGAGGCCCCTGTTACAGCCTCTGGATGTCCACCATGTTTATGGTACCCACACTTATCCTTTTCTGTGACAAACTCTGGTGTTTTGCCATGTTTGTGGTATGCCCACACTTTGCAGGTGTTGCTCTCACTAAAGCCTCTACACACTTTGTACTTTCAGGTTGTGATTGAGGAGGGGTGTTGAGAATCTACCAATCACACCCTATGTATGCCCCTTTGTATGGAACAGCTAGGCTAGGGAGATGCAGTTCATTCTAGGAAGAGAGACAGATCCCATAGGCATAGTGGATGTAGTGTGCTACCAAGAAATCCTATATAATGATGTACTTGACTATCACTTTCATATGATGATAATGCAATAGTACTTGTCTCTTTCTGTCAAGTGTCTGTGTCATTGTCAGTCCTACACAAGATTGTGTTTATGAGTTCAAGTCTCAATCTTGAAACCTAATTCACTTGTGTAACAGTTGTCTTCTTTATCAATGTCAACATGAGTAGTATCTTCATCTTCCATCCTCCATAGCTTCCGCCTCTGCTATGCTCTAGATCCCGCATCTTTGACAAATCACCTTATCATGATAATAATCTACTAATTCACATTGCCACATCCAAGGACTTAAATCTTTTTCTCTAGCCATCTTTTCTCTAACCTTAATGATACTTGAATTACCTTCTACACAACTATCACACCTTTTTGAGCCCACTTTGAAAGTTAAAAGTAAATTGCATAGGTGATTCTTGAGCTCCCATTGTTCCCAAGTGATGAGTTCTCTATCCTAGTTGATTGATAAGTACTCCCGTCTCTATAGAAAGGATATGTTTGGCACTGGTTGAGTAGTGGTTGCTAGTGAGCTTCCTTCTACTTCTTTCCACCCATTATCTTCTTCTCCTCACGATTTTCATAATACTTCCTGGAGAACAAAGTGGTATTTTGATTTCTATGGTGGTTTCTATTTGTGGGCAAGCTGATTACTCATGTTTTTTTTGTTCCTAGTCTGCTTCAAGCACAAGTGAGATGGTGGTGCTTCCATGGTTTGGGTGGGTATCACCTTCAGTTTGTGTCGGCAGGTATCTCCTTCCTTGCAACACCATCATTCCATCAGCATCTTTCATAAAACCCTACCCCCTTCTCTCATGAATTGATCCATAGAAACAAGTAATAAGAGGAGAGAGAAGAAAGGAGAGAGAAAGATTGAAAATAGATCTCTTTGTTTAATGCATCAAATTCAATCATTTTTGGAGTGATGATGGGCAAAAAAATTCAAGATCTCATGACCCAGAGCATTCCTCCTGATTCCCATGAACAGAAAAACTCATTTTTTAGCCATGAAAGGATGAGTCGAGAAAATGCCATCCCCTCCCCCCAAAAACGTTTTTTTGTGATTATGGCCCCCTTAATCAAGTTATTAAGGTTTAACATTAAAATATCTAGTTCAATCCTCAAGTTTTCACACTGTAGGCAAGTGGATTTTTTGCTTTCTGGGGGGCGGGAGGGGGGGGCAAACGAGCTTGAATTTGAGATCCGTCTAGACTAATGGATTTATGACGTCAAAATCTACAAACCTAGAACTTGTGACACACTTTTCGGATCTCGGATCATGTACCTCCTTCATAATGCAAAATCTTGCGGGGATTAAATGGGGGGTCAAATGGACTCCAATCGATGAAGGGAGACTTATGTTGGGTTCCTAGCATTGAACTTCATCTAGGAAAACTCCAACTCATCAATACCATTTCATTTTGCGTAAAAATTTAGTATTTCACGGTCTCTCAAAATCTTTTTCACTTCAAAAATTGTCTTTAAAATTGGCTCTCATTGGTGACCACAGGATAGGGTGACTCATCCAATCAATTCCCACAAACTGAACTGTACAAGCATCAACCATAGAAAGCATCAAGCTGCCACAAAAAAGATATGCAACATAGCACAAGCACAGCTCTCACCCTACTCTTTGAGAAAACCAAGGCATGAAAATCCACAAGGGATAGGCCTAGCATAATCTGGCAAAAATCCAGAGCGAGTCGCTAACCACAATTGCTCTAACACGGACTGGCTAAAAAACCTATCAAAGAGGTCATCCTAGTAGTGATTTGAACTACCTACCTAACTTAGGACAACTAGACTAGAACCTCCTACTAGGCGAGGAATCTTATAGTCTGGTCATGACATTTTTCTTTAAACGCATTTTCCTTCCAAGGTTTCCATACCCGTAGGAAGAGAAGGCATCGGCTGACTTATCCCCAGGGACCTACTAGGCCTCCGCAAGGCGATAATCAACTACTTGTAAGATTTTTTTTTCCCTTACTAATTGAGGGGTTAGAACCCCTTTTTACACACCTCTGTAATTTTTATCTTTAGATATATTCGAAACTTGCTCTTCTTTGCTATTTTGGTAGGCTTCTCTAACTGCCTCACACTAGCAGGGACTCCTAGGACATCTGCCTAGCAAGTAGAAAGGACAAGGTCACAAGGACTATCCTCTATCACAGGTCTTTAATGCCTGACAATGTCCTAACAGAAGGTAGACGACTACACAAATCTCCCCCAGATATACCTAACCAAACCCTAGGACTTCATGCCTTGATTGCCGATCCCCACAAACAAAAAGAAAATAACCCCCACATACATATATGACACTATTAGCTTAAGAGAAAAACTTGGAAAGGCGACGACACCACTTGTAATGGCCACAAGAAGCTCTTGCACAACCAAGAATCCCTCTAGGCACTTCGTCCAACCTATGTGATGCAATCACTAAAACAAAAAACCATTAAATGTACATGCACCAAATAGATGTATGGCCCTCTTGGCCTAAAGAGATAAAACATTTCACAACTAGCATAACATCTCTCTTAGCCTTATGAAATAAAATATTTTACTACCATTCAGCACAACGTACTACTGGAACAATCCCTTGGTCCTAATGTTACTCTACTAAAGCACAAAACTGACCAAGGATAAGGCTTCTTAGGCCCTACACTAAGTGCATCAAGTTATTAGCAAACCCCCTGCATAAATAGCAAGGGGTGTTTGATGAATATGATGATACACAATCCTATGCATCCATGCCAGAGTAAGAAGGTGCTCACTTGCTACCTGACTCATAACCCAAACTAACCATCGATCGAAATATGACGTGTCAGTAAAGAAGACCCCAAAGTAGTCTAGGGCTAATGTTAGAAGGTAATTGCAAGGGCTCTCTTGGACCACAATTGAAAAATATATCTTCCATGAAAGCATAGTTGGCCAAGAAATCCACAAAGCGATTCCATTGTCCAGGAACTAATTGACAAGTCACTGTCTCAAAGATATGCAACACATCCAAGGCTACATGACAGTACATCCCTAAGATGGGATCTCGCACACTATATGTCCTATTTAGCTAATTGATTATGAACTGTGAGTCACCTTTATTAACCAATAATCGACGGATACCACCACATCGGGCTACATTCAACCCCATGATTAAGGCCTTGTATTTTGCCATATTATTAGTACAAGAGGGTCCTAAATAGACTCACATCTTCATGACAACCCTACGTCAGGGATATTTAATGACCAGACCAACACTCACATGTTTAGCGGGCTCTCTGAAAGCTTTGTCAAAATACAGAGTATAAACCCATGCTTCATTGATAGGCCATGCCATAATAATCAGCTCACTCATACATATGATAATAAATCAAGCCAAGAGAGAGGATGTATAATAGGCACAGTCCCTCCTTCCTTGCTGAACTCGATAGGAATGCTAGTCAGAAGTCATTGACAATGGTGGTAGTAGACCTTAATTTTCCATGTAAAGGATTCGTCTTGCTACTCTATAACCTAATACCCTTTGCTCCACCCTATCACTCGACCCTGGTGGTAACGTTGCTCAAGATACGGATGCTCCAGATAGGAAATGATGCATCCCATCCACTCGTTTTAGTATCTATTGCACATTTAAGCTGAATCCTAAAGGACCTGTGCAAGCACCAAGCCCAACATTAGCCCTTGCACATAGTAAGGCTTCATCTTATTAAAGTTAACTTTAATCTTAAACTCTACCCCCTGCAAATATGCTAGAAGGGCAGTAGAGCCATTCTTTCCTAAACGTACAATCTTGTATGGTCCATCCCATTTAGGTTTTAATTTTCTTAGAAAGAGCTCCTGAGACGAGCATCATAATACAACACTAACTGACCTTTCACAAATTTGTACTTCTTAGCCCAAAGATCATGAAGGGATTTTATTCTCCTCTTCCCTACTTCTTGATGTAGTAAAGCCTGCAACCGAATCTCATCAAGATGTGCCTAAGATGTATACCATTACTGTTATGCTTCTCCCTCTCCCAATGAATGATTAAGGGTAAAACTCACAATGGGGAGCTCTATTTCTAATGGCAAAACACACTTCTCCCCATACACTAGCTTGGTGTGGCCTATGGCTCTCTTGAATGTCGAGTTGTAAGCCCACACTGCCACATATAATTTCTTATCCCAGTCGTGCTTGCTTTCCGATACTATCTTGGATAAGATTCCCACAAGTTTTTTATTTGTACTTGTCAGAGAGAGAACTAGAGAGAGAGAAAGAGGAGAGAGAAGATTGTAGAAGAGAGAGAAAGACTGCAGGAAGAGAGAGAAAGAGAGTGACAAGGAGAGAGAAATACTAGAATTGGAGAGAGAAAGACAGGAAAGAGAAAGAAGCCATAGAAGCTGTGAGAAAGATGGGAGAGAAGGATAGTAATTGTATTAATTGTCAAAAAGATATGAAAAATTACATGTCCTCTCCTTTTATACCAATGTCAGTGTGACATGGCATAACATCAATATTATTTTTATACTAAATCCTTATTCCCAGCTTCTTACGATCCATCCCTTCCCAAAAGTTTTTGCCCTAAAAAACAAACTTGAAAGACTAGAAAAGGATGGATAGAACAGAGTACTACTCTATTTTTACAACTTTACAAATGGGAAAATGAATAAAAAATGACCAACATATGGACTAAAATTGAAGAAGAAGAGTAGGCCTTAGCTACATACATGATCTGGAATACTTCAAGAGTATATGGAGCCATAAAATCTTCAATAGATAATCTCAAAATGAAGTAGAAAGCTTGCTATGTAAACAAATCCTGTTCGACCAAATCTACCGTAATTTCTAGTAGAAGTGTCCAAATGAGGCGTGCCATATATCAAAATGTAGCTCTTGAAGAGTACTTTAAGGCCATGTAGATAGCTTAATTTTGAAAATTAGGCACAATAAAAGCTGTTCTTAAACAGCACGCTTTCCTGATCCTGTGTGCACCTAAACTAGCTCCATAATCAATAGGCTTCAGCCACTAATGTATCCCTTAAGAAAGGAAACTCATCCAATATAGAATCAATATTCCTTAGATGGTAAAACTCTCCACTTGATCAAATATTCCATGATAGAATGAGATAGAAGCTTCTTCTCACGCTGACCTATAACAACCTCTAGGATGTACTGAATAAGACCTTCTTCATCAATAGGTGGCAGCTCATCAAGTGTATATCCACTGGATCACCATAGAAAGACTTGAGCTGATTAACATGAAAGACATTGTGAATCTTTGTGGAAGAAGGGAGCTCTATCTGTATGCCAAGTCTCCAATGCGCTTTAGGATCCGGTAGGGGCCATAAAACCTGTGAGCAAGCTTATTACTAGACCCATCTTTTAATGTAGAGTACCTAGACTTGGGCACCTTCAGTAAGACCAGCTCTCCTTCTTGGAACTCTAAAGGCCACCTCTTCTCATTAGCATACATCTTCATTTGGTCTTGAGCTTTCCTAAGATTCATCTTACATTGCTGAAGAAGGGTTTGCATTCTTTCCAATTCTTCCTTCCCATGAGGGTTAATCTTTTCATTAAAGATGACTGTGGGTAAGGGCACCTTGTAGCCATACAGATCCTCAAAGGGTGAAACTTCAATACTAGAATGGGTAGAGTTGTTGTAAGTAAACTCAGCCAAGTGTAACCAAGAATCCCATGAAGTTGGGACATCATAGCAAAAATGGTGAAGATAAACCTCCAACCATTTATTAACTCTTTCTGTTTGTCTATCGGTTTGTGGATGATAGGCCGTAGATGGAGCCAATTTAGTGCCCATAGATGTAAATACCCCCTGCCAAAAGTTACTCATAAACTTTGAGTCTCTATCATGAATAATCACTTGCAGTAATCCATGTAGTCTAAAAATCTACTCCATAAACTGACTGGCCACTTGAGAGGCAATAAATTGGATCTTGGTTGGAATAAAATGGGCTGCCTTGGTGAGTCTATCTACCACCACATATATACTATTCCATCCCTTCTTGGTAGTAGGAAAGCTAGTAATGAAATCCATAGTAATGTGAGTCCATTTATCTGTAGGAATAGGTAATGGATGTAACAAACCTCCTGGCTTATGGGTGTTGTCCTTATACTTCATGACAAAGTCCTTGACATCTTTTCACAGTCCTTTCCAATGGAAACTTTTACTGATTCTGTCATAGGTCTTGAAAACTTCTAGATGTCTAGCTAAAGGCGAAGAATGTAGTTCCTCCATAAATTTCAGTGTAAAAGAAGAGATAGAAGGAATGACAATCTTGCCTTTCAACCAAATAAGGCCGTTTTTAAACCGATAATGGGAGTTTTCTTCCATAAGACCTTGCTATAATTTCTAAAAAATATGGCTGAATTCTTCATCCAAAAGATAAGCCTCCTGTAGTTCTTTAATCATATCATTATGCAATTCAGCCATAGCTGAAACTTTGCAAGCCCACATATGAGAAAGAGAATCAGCCACTATATTATCTTTGCCCCTCGTATGAGTGATGTCAAAACCATAATTATGTAGTGTAGCTACCCACTGACACTACTCAAGCGTAAGATTGGACTGAGTAAGGAAATACTTAAGAACCCTGTGATCATTGTGGAATCTGAATCGGCTGCCATACAAGTAATGGTGCCATTTATTAATTGCATGCAAGATAGTCGACATCTCCTGGTCATAAAAATTCATGGCCATTTCTTTATCTGTAAGCTTATGGATCTCAAAGGCAATTATTCCATGCTCGTGTAACAAAAGAGCCCCAATGCCACGACCACTAGCATCACACTGCATGGTAAATTCTTTGGAGAAGCCGGGCATACTAAGATAGGAGCAAAGGTAAGGAGCCCCTTTAACTGGTTGAAGCTACTATCTGCAAGAGCATCCCAAAAGAAAGCCTCCTTCTTCAACCTTTCAGTCAAAGGAGCTGTAATAGCCACATAGTGCTTGATGAATCGATGATAGAATGAAGATAGACCAAGGAATCCTCTAAGAGAGGTAGTAGTGGTAGGTGTTGGCCAATGTTTTATACACTACACCTTCTTGGGATCAGCCTGTATCCCTTTTTCTTTGATAATATGTCCCAAGTATTCCACTTCAATCTGCATGAAAGAACATTTCTTTTCCTTAGAAAAAAGCATGTGATATCTCAATACATCAAAAACCCTCCTCGTATGTGCTAAGTGATCTTGTAAAGTCTTATTGTAGATCCGAATGTCATCAAAGAACACCAAGACAAACTAAAAGAGGAAAGGCTACAAAATCTTATTCATCAGGATCTAGAAGGTATCTCGGGCATTTGTAAGCCCAAATGGCATCACTAAGAAATGATGGAGTCCTCGATCAGTCTTGAAAGAAGTCTTAACCTCATCACCATCTCACATGCGAATCTAATAATACCCTAACCTCAAATCAATCTTCGTAAATAATTGAGCCCCCTTGAGCTCATCAAGCAAATCATCAATCCTGGGTATCGGATACCTGTTCTTCACTGTGATCTTATTAAGATCCCTGTAGTCAATACACATTCTGAAAGATCCATCTCTCTTTTTTACTAACAAAATTGGAGATGCATAAGGTGAAAAACTTGGTTCAATGAATCCCATCTCAAGAAATTCCTTGATTTGCTTGGCTACTTCCTCTTATTCACACTTAGATAATCTGTAAGGTGGCTTATTGATTGTGTTTGAGTTGGGTTCCAAATCAATAGGGTGATCTACTGCTCTCTTGGGAGGCAATGAAGTAGGCACTTCAAACAAATCCCTATACTCCTCAAGAAGAGTTTTCAAGGCTGGATGGTTTGCTGAATTATTGGGCTAATCTTGCATCTATTTATTCAAATGTAAAACAAATATTTTTGAATGCCACTTGTACTCCCTTTTGAGTTATTGAATGGTAATAAGCTGAAAATTTGATCTACTAGGAATTCCCTGTAAATGGATGAGCTGTCCATTGAGAATAAACTCCATATACAACTGTGAGAAATCTATAGTGATCTTGCCTAATGTCATCAACCAATCACAACCGAGTACAATGTCTATAGGCCCCATTTCCAAAGTAATCAGGTTTACTTTTGCTTCAAAATTTTTAGCCAGCTGCTGTAAAGAAACCTGTGGGCATATCTGTGCGCCGATTTCTTCTTCACCATTGGCCACTTTAACTCTAATGGGCTGATGTAAATCTATGGAAATACAATTCAGCTTGTCCATAATGGACTTATTCACAAAACTATGGGTACTGCCACTATCTATTAGAATGAACGCAGTCTTTCCATGAATGTTACCCTTCATATGGAGTGTACTAAGGCTCTTAGAACCTGTCCAAGCATCCATGAAAATAGAACAACTAGTGGCAGCAAGTGGCTCATGACAAGTCCCATCTGGATCAAAAGGAACAATTCCACCTGGATCAAAAGGAAAAGAGTCGGCTAGATCATAGAAATACTCTTGCCCAACTTCTTCATCAAGATCGCCATTTTTAGCATTGAGTGCAATTGAATTAGATTCATCCATCTCATCTTCAAGATCCTCAAAGACTAACATACTCTAAAGCTTGGGTTTGACATTTTTATATACATACTTTGAGGCATGATCAGGTGTATACTTTTTCCCACACTTGAAACATAAGCCTTTCTCCTTTCTTTCTTTGTAAAGATCCATAGGAATAGACTTAGGATTCATGTTGGTTGAAATGGATTTAGGCTTGTTGTCCGCTTGTTTGAAGTCAACTCTAGGACGGTTTGCTGTCTTGAAATTACTTTGAGGTCTAGAAGCATTGAATGGTGGATAAGTTGGCACCCTTAAGCTCCCATTGGGCACATGATTGTTGCCATAAATGTTACCAACTTGCCCCTGTTTAAAAACAGTCCTTGGCTATCCAAAACCAGGCTGAAATGAAGATTCTCTTCTATATTTCCTTCCATAGTGCTCCGTAAGCTCAATAGCCTTAAAGAGAGAAGTAGGATTTTGTGCCATGACATCAGCTGATAAAGATGGCTCTAAACCATACATGTACTTGTGGAGCTTAGCTTCATCACTGATGCTTTCTACATACATGGTTAGGTTGAGAAATTGGTTACTATACTCTCTTACACTTAGGCCTCTTTGTTCCAAACCATACCATCTCCGTGCCAATTTCGCTTTTTCAAGAGGGGAGACAAACACCTCATTAATAAGTGCCTTGAAAGCTTCCCAATTCTCTACAAGTATATTTTCCCTTTTTATATACCTCCACCAAGTATGGAAAAATCCCTCGAAATGCGAAGAAGAAAAATAAATCTTCATGTCATTAGTTTTGGGGAATATGTCAAAGTAAGATTCCATCTTAGAGGTCCACTCCTCTAAATCAAATGGTGAAGATGATTGACCATTAAACTTGGCTAAAATGATCTTGTCCTTCAGCTCTCTTTCATGGAATGGTTGCTGTCCCAAAATAGATTGATCATGAGTACCATCCATTGAATCCCCAAATTGAGATGGAAATATCCCCATAGGTGCAGGTTGAGAACCACTATGTAATCTTCCCATTGGTAGAGGACCCCTAGGATGTTGAGTATTCATCCCAAAAGCTTGAGAGTTGGCTCCATTCAAATTTCTCAAATAGTCATCATGTCTTTGTGAAGTCTCACCTATTTCATATTGGCTATTTGGAATGCCTCTTTGTCCAATAATTCCATGACCATGACCATTTTGGTTAGATGGCTGAAGTGGGACTGAAGGCTCAATATTTGAATAGCCTTTCTCCTTGGCTTCTTTAGATCCCATTTGCATCTGCATCCATTGGGAGAATTGAGCCATAATTTGAGCATTGGATTCCACAAACTGTAAAATATTACACGGCGCAGCGAACAGAATCTGAGAAAGAGATAGAGAGTACACAACAGATAAGAGGAGAATCAGTAAATTCTTTAACTTCAAACAACTGATACAAAGATGGCTCTGTCCACCCGTGCGCTTCCACTGAGTGAAGCTTAGATGGCGATCTAGACAGAAGATAGGTGAAGAGTTTAAGGCTAGCTGGAACAACAACTCTGACTGGGTGAAAGATTAGTGTAAGATGGCTGCGAAGGGGTTTAGCTTTTATAGCCCGCGAAGGTCGTTAGGTCGGCCTACTGACCGACCTACCATATGAGCCTCCACTAGTCGGCCAGGGAATATTCCAGGGAATATTCCCTTGACCATCGGGCCGGGGGCGCTGCCCCCGGACCCCCGCCAGGGGGGCCGCTGGCCCCCCTGGGACCCCCCAGCCAGGGGCCGCTTCCGCGGCCCCCGGACCCCACAATAGGGGCCCCTTTTAACTCCCTTACCACGCAACTCAATGCAATGTGCCTCGAGTTGCTACCAGCTTAACCACTCCGTCTAACCCAAAGATTAGACCCACAACAGTCACCTCTTTTGCCATCCGGTCACATAGACCTCATCTGATATACAAGTCAGGACTCAACCAATGTCCAGGCTCACATTTGGCTTCTCCTCATAATGGGGGCCTTACAACTTTGAGCACCATGGATCATTGGTAGCACCTAATGAGGGTGGGGCATTGATCATATCTAACACCCCCCCTCAATGTCCACCCATAGGTGAACTATCTCCTCGGCCCAATGCCGAGTCTCTGAAGATGAACTTGAAGCAGATCCTTCGTAAGTGCTTTGGTGAAGATATCTGCTCCATTCTCCTCTGTTGGACAGTAGACCAATTCCACTATCCCATCCTCCATCAAATCACGCACATAGTGATACTGGATCTCTATATGTTTGGTGCGTGCATGAAACACTGGATTTTTGGCAATGGCGATGCAACTCTGATTGTCACATCTCAGCACAGTTGGTTCTTCATCCTGCACTCCCATATGCCATAGAATCCTTCTCAACCATACGGCCTCACATGCAGCAAAACAAGCTGCCTTGTACTCTGCTTCGGTAGAAGACAATGCCACTGTTGGTTGCTTCTTACTAATCCAAGAGAAAATTCCTGAACCCAAAGAGAAACAATAACCAGAAACTGACTTCCTGGAATCAATGTCTCCTGCCCAATCTGAGTCACAGTTCCCCACAAGAGAAGTTCCGAAACTGTATGTGATACCATAGTCAAGAGTTTTCTTCAAGTATCTGAGCACCCGCATCCCAGCCTTCCAATGACTCTCATGAGGTTTGTTTGAGAACCTGCTCAAAACACCAACAGCAAAACTGATATCTGGTCTGGTGTTACACAAGTAGATTAGACTGCCGACCAACCTCCTATACCTCCCAATGTCTGCTAGTGCTGATGTATCCTCAACGGATAACTTTACATTCACCTCCATAGGTGTAGCTATCTCCTTGCACTCGGTCATGCCAAATGCCTTCAAGATCTCCCATGCATACTTCTTCTGAGAGATGAAGATCTTTCCTGGCTCTTGCCAGACTTCAATCCCCAAACAA
Organism: Lygodium microphyllum; assembly: GCF_053477565.2. Classification (NCBI taxonomy): domain Eukaryota; kingdom Viridiplantae; phylum Streptophyta; class Polypodiopsida; order Schizaeales; family Lygodiaceae; genus Lygodium; species Lygodium microphyllum. The sequence continues at coordinate 124,290,971 of NC_141157.1, forward strand.
TAGTGCAGCAAGCCCAAGTCTGTCATTTCAAACTCAAAACTCAAAGCCTTTCGAGTTTGGTTGATCATATCTTCATAGTCACCTGTAATAAGAAGGTCGTCCACATATAGGACAATCACTACAGACTTTTTACCATCCCTGTAAACATACAAGTTAGCATCTGAGGCACATATTTTGAAGTTTAGGTTTAAAAAGAACCTATCTATCCGCTGGTACCATGCTCTGGGGGCTTGTTTCAGCCCATACAATGCCTTCTTCAGTTTACACACTTTGTTCTCAGAATGGGGGGCCTCAAACCCTGGTGGCTGAGCCACGTACACCTCCTCCTTGAGGTCACCATTTAAGAACGCTGACTTAACATCCATTTGGTACACTGGCCACTTCTTGTGGGCAGCCACTGCAAGTACCGTGCGAATAGTGGTCATTCTGGCAGTTGGGGCAAATGACTCTTGAAAATCAAACCCTTCAACTTGTGAAAATCCTTGGGCAACCAGTCTAGCTTTGTACTTTTCTAAGGTACCATCAGCCTTGTACTTTACCTTCCAGATCCACTTGGTTCCAATAATCTTCCGCTTTGCTGGCCGATCCACTAGCTCCCAAGTGTCATTCTTCATTATGCTGTCATACTCCGCCTGCATAGCAGCCTTCCATGATGGATCTGCAAGTGCTTCTTCTAAGTCAGTTGGCTCCTTTACTTCTCTCATAATCTCAACCATCAAGGCCATGTTGACTATGTGAGCAGAAGCCCTCCTTTGCTCCTCTATTCTCTGAGACCTCCTTGGTCCGTCTGCCTTCTCCTCAACAGATGCAGGCATAGGATTATTGTGGTCATAGAGCTGCTTCACCCAGCGCGGCAATGGCTTTTCCGGTGGGGTGATGTCAGGTTGGTGAACTTTTTCCTCATCATCTGAAGATGATGCTTCCTCCTCCTTAAGGATAGGGATAGCTCTCGGGACAGGTTCATAGTGGACTACTTCTTCGCTTGATGATAAAGTGGAAGACCTTGCCTTCTCCTCCTCCACTGTATGCGGCTCCTCCTTGAACACCACATCACGGCTCGCGATGATCTTCTTTGCCTCTTGGTCATATAACTTGTAAGCCTTCTGCTCATCACTATAACCCAAGAAGATACATTTTCTGCTTTTTGGTTGTAACTTGTTTCTCTTCTCATCTGGAACATGTGCATAACATTCACATCCAAAAATTCTGAAATGTGAAACAGATGGTTTCTTACCAGTGTAAGCCTCATGAGGTGTTTTTCCCTTGAGAGCCTTTGTGTAGCTCTGATTTAGAATGTAGACTGCAGTATTAACAGCTTCAGCCCAAAAATGGTTAGGCAATCCCTTGCCCTTTAGCATGCATCTTGCCATCTCCACAATGGTACGATTCCTGCGTTCCACAACACCATTCTGCTGAGGTGTGTGAGGCGTCGTCAATTGACGCTTGATCCCTTTGCTCTTGCAAAAGCCTTCAAACTCCTTTGAGTTGAACTCACCACCACCATCTGTTCTAAATTTCTTCACACTTTTCCCTGTTTCATTCTCAACAAGTATTAGCCATTCTTTAAACTTACCAAAAGCTTGAGCCTTATCACGAAGGAAGTACACCCACATCTTCCTACTGTAGTCGTCGACAATCAACATAAAATAAGAAGATCCCCCCAAGGCCTGTGTAGGCATCTTACCACACAAGTCAGCATGCACCAACTCTAGAGGAGCATGTGCTCTATTCTTGCTTTCTTGTGGAAATGCCTTTCTCTGTTGCTTGCCCATCATACAAGCTTCACATGGTTCCTTCAATTCAGTTATTGTAGGTAGGTGAGCAACCATACCTTGCTTTTGCATCTCCTTCAATACTGCAAATCCGATGTGTCCAAACCTTTCATGCCAAAGCTTACTTGTGCCCACTCCAGCGGTGGCTGTAAGAGCACTTAGCTCATACAGGTTGTTCCTTCTTTCTCCTTTGCCAACAATTGTGCCAGCACTATCAATAATTTCTGCACCTGTCTTCTTGAACCTCACTTCATGACCAAGATCAGTTATGGCAGCAACTGATAAGAGATTTCTTCTGATTTCGGGAACATACAACACATTTGAAAGCTTTTTGACTTCACCATTTGCAGCAACAAAAGAAATAGTACCTGTGCCCGCAGCAGGGCATTTAGCATCATTTCCAACCGTCACAGTGATGGATTCTTGTAGAGGCTGCATAGAACTGTATAGACCTTTCTTGTTGGTCATGTGACGGGAGGCCCCACTATCCAACACCCAAGAGTCAGTGGTAGATTCTTCTTGCGCCGAGGAGCACACTTCCTCAATGGTCGCCATGAATAATTCCAACTCTGCTTCAGCCGTATTGGCTGTCTCTTTCCCTTTAGTTTTAAGGGTACCATTCTTTTCATCTGCCTTCTTGACACGACAATCTGCAATCGCATGTCCTTTCTTCTTACAGTAGAAGCACTCTCCTTGAAACTTCTTCTTGCCGCCCTTTTTCTTTTTGTCACCATCATTTTTGGTGGAGGAAACACCTTTGCCTTTTGCATTGGCAGAGAATGCAGCATCTCCATTGTTGCTTCCTTCTCGGGCTTTCAGCCTCAACTCCTCCTCCATTAATAATGCACAAAACTCCTCAAAAGTCAAAGCTTGAGGTCTCACCTGAGTATTAAGGGCAGTTACTAGTCCATCAAACTTTTGTGGACAAATCCGAAGACACCTCCGAGCTAGCTCTTCGCTAGTCTTTTGTATCCCAGCGCCAGCCATCTGGTCGCGCAGATTCTTAATCCGAGTGATGAATGCTTCAACCGTCTCTCCTTCAGCAAACTTCTCCGCTGCTAGTTGATTCTCCAAGTTTTGAATCCTTGTTTGGTTTCGTGTTTCATATTGACTCCTTAGTACATTCCAAGCCTCTGACGCTTTGGTTGTATGCTGAATCAGAGTCAAAACACTGTCAGAACAGCTTGTAACTAAGGCACACAATGCATCTGCATTCCTTCGTTTCCAAGCTCGTAGAAGATCTGCATTCGGAGGAATCATCACACTAGGATTTGATGGGTCGGGGATAGGCTGTGGTTCTGCGTCAGTCCCCAGCACAGTCTCCAGAAGCTCATAAGAATCAAGGATAGTTGTAATTTTGAACTTCCACAAGGTGTAGTTTGTACCATCTAACTTGCCTTCGCTGAAGGTTGGTGGACGAATCCTCAGTGTTTGAATAGCCGGTACAGCAGCACCACCTCCTGCACCGCTTCCGGATGCGCCAGAACTGCTTCCCGGAGTCGACATCGTTTCTCTTTGCTGTTGAAGCCTTTGCCTCTTGCACTCTCTCTGATCTCTAGAGCCCCCTGGGCTCTGATACCATGTAAAATATTACACGGCGCAGCGAACAGAATCTGAGAAAGAGATAGAGAGTACACAACAGATAAGAGGAGAATCAGTAAATTCTTTAACTTCAAACAACTGATACAAAGATGGCTCTGTCCACCCGTGCGCTTCCACTGAGTGAAGCTTAGATGGCGATCTAGACAGAAGATAGGTGAAGAGTTTAAGGCTAGCTGGAACAACAACTCTGACTGGGTGAAAGATTAGTGTAAGATGGCTGCGAAGGGGTTTAGCTTTTATAGCCCGCGAAGGTCGTTAGGTCGGCCTGCTGACCGACCTACCATATGAGCCTCCACTAGTCGGCCAGGGAATATTCCAGGGAATATTCCCTTTACCATCGGGCCGGGGGCGCTGCCCCCGGACCCCCGCCAGGGGGGCCGCTGGCCCCCCTGGGACCCCCCAGCCAGGGGCCGCTTCCGCGGCCCCCGGACCCCACAATAGGGGCCCCTTTTAACTCCCTTACCACGCAACTCAATGCAATGTGCCTCGAGTTGCTACCAGCTTAACCACTCCGTCTAACCCAAAGATTAGACCCACAACAGTCACCTCTTTTGCCATCCGGTCACATAGACCTCATCTGATATACAAGTCAGGACTCAACCAATGTCCGGGCTCACATTTGGCTTCTCCTCATAATGGGGGCCTTACAACTTTGAGCACCATGGATCATTGGTAGCACCTAATGAGGGTGGGGCATTGATCATATCTAACACAAACTTGTCAATAGAAGCCTTTTTTTGAGTCATTGAATCTACTAACTTCTCAATGGAAGACTTCGTTTGATCAGTAGACAAAACCATTTGCTCCATTCTTGATAGTAGTGCCTCATGACGTTCTCTATGCCTTTGTTCATGTATGTAAAAGGTATCATTGAGTATACTGATTTCCCCTTGTTATTGAGGCTCTTTAGGGATCTCTTGAGGTACAATATCCAACATGGAATCTATGATTTGCTGAGCATAATCATCCTGGACCTTATTTTTATCCTTATACCCTGCCATAACAGTGTAGTCCTGCAGTATCCCCTGTCAGAAAAATGGCTATAACTTTTGCTATGAAACATCAATTTCAAAATTTTTAAGTTCAAATCAAAGCCAATAATTCCATCTTCGAGATGAGCTATAGAACACTATAACAAATTTAGGACAAAAATTTTTGCAACTCAATCTCTGAGTCTGAGCTGTCCAAGCTTGCACCCTATTTTGACCTATAAATGCCCTGTTTTGACCCTGTAAGGTAAAATAGTAACCCCAAATGGGTACCAAACCCTATAGAAGATTGAGTAGGACCTGTGGGTGCCCTGTAGTACCTGCACATGTACTTCAGTAATGAAGAGTGTACCTATAGCAACTTGTAAGAGCCTTATGCCCTGTAAAATCCTTGTTTTACCTTGTTTTGATCCTGAAGATACTTGAGGCTTTGGAAAATCTTCAATCTTCCATTATCCACTCGTTGTACTAGTGTGAGGGATAAAATGACATGACAGGATCTCTACACGGGCTCCGAATCATCGGGAGGTAGGCAAAGATCCACCCGGGTCAGTTGGTTGCACCCCTTCGAGCAAAGTTCCCACCGGGTCGGTTGGTTGCACCCTTTCGACATCTCTCTTTTGTCTGACTATCTCCCCCAACATCCACCTTTTTCCTCAGTGGGTATATCAATAATATGGCAATGACATTCTATTCTAATTAATCAATATAAAATGCATTGCTGAAATATTCATTCAGCCCCTTTCATGAGATGCAATTGAATGAAATTTAGAAAATTTGGATAAGGAAAGGGTCTTACCAATGCAATTCAGTGGCTCATTGATTGCTTTAGTACTTATCCTTTTACAATATTTCAGCTTGGGCAAAAGAATTCAACCCAACAAGTCAAGGTTAATCATCAAACTTGGCAAATGATATTTATGATGAGGTTATGATAGAATCAATACTGAAATTCAATGAAATAGGCTGAGATTAATGGAAATAACACTAATCTCTGATCTATTGATCAATTCAAAGAATTAATTAATCAATAATCTCTCATCAACAAGTGGAAAAGCGTTAGCAAGTGGATTATTGAGAGATTTCAAAGATTAAGCAAGAGAAATACCTTGATTAAGCTTGAAGAAGATGATAGATGTCAGTTCCAATCCCATTGATGGAAGAATTCTTCAAAATCCATTATAAATCCACCATGAATCCATCATGACGTTTGAAATATCCACTAAATCAGTCCATATGAGCTCCAATATGCTCAAATCCATGAAGGATCAATGCCCCAGGCTTGCTTGAACACTTGAATACCAAAGATTCAAGCCTCTTGAAGAAAAGCCCCAAAATAAACCTTCAATATGAGCTCCGATGTCCTCCACGGGCTGAAATCTTTGCAATTTGTTAAAGAATCCTCACTGAGATGATGCCAGGGTTGAATTGATGAGGAATACTCAAGAAATTATTGAAGAATAAAAGCTTGGGCTGAAGCTTTCATGGCCACCCATGGATTGTTCATGTAGGGTTTCAAGAGAGAGAAAGGATGAAGAATATAGCCCCATTTTGGAGCCTATACATCAGAGACTTGAAGTAATCAATGACAAAGACCATTGAGAAGCATCAGTGCTGGAGATTGGATGGAGATTAGTGAAGAACAGGCCGAAAAAAAGCAGCACAAATTTCAGGCTACTGTCCTGCACATGTGGGGCTGATCCTTCAGTCAAGAAAATGATATACAACCTGTAGCATTTGATGCCTAGAAGGCCATTATGCAAGCCATTGTTGAAGGAGAGCAAGGATCAGTGAATAAAGAGAAGATCTCAGCTAAAGAACTCCATGAAAGCTTGGTCAAATCTTGGAGAAAGAGGAAAGAAATACCTCTTTTGAAAAGTAACTATAGTTTAACCCCAAACTAAGCCCGATTAACTCTCCTTTACCCTAGTTACCTCCAGTTTTGCATGAAATTTGATAATGAGCTGCTACTTTAATCATCCTCCCCCATATCTGACCTTGGAGATCTCCAGATGTAGCCTCTTACTAATTATAGATAGTTTATAACCCTCCACTAGTCACTGTCTTTACTAAGCACTTGTCTGAAATTGATTTTTGATGGAGAAAATAGGATTGAAAATAGAAGGAAAAATGGATCAAAGACCAATGCTCTGATACCACTTGTCAGAGAGAGAACTAGAGAGAGAAAGAGGAGAGAGAAAACTACAGAAGAGAGAGAAAGACTACATGAAGAGAGAGAAAGAGAGTGACGAGGAGAGAGAAATACTAGAATTGGAGAGAGAAAGACATGAAAGAGAAAGAAGCCATAGAAGATGTGAGCAAGATGGGAGAGAAGGACAGTAATTGTATTAATGTGTCAAAAAGATATAAAAAATTACATGTCCTCTTCTTTTATACCAATGTCAGTGTGACATGGCATAACATCAATATTATTTTTACACTAAATCCTTATTCCCAGCTTCTTACAGTACTCTCAACCTGGTCATTCCGTTGAGGATTATATTTAGTAGTCTTGTTGTGCTTAATCTTCAGGGCCACTTGTTCAAAAAGTATGTCCCTCGATTAGACACAATCTCTTTCGGTGGACCAAAACATCAAACAATTTTCTCCATCATGAAACTGGCTGTCTCCTTAGCATTATCTTTCATCGTTGCTCGAGCTTCAGACCCACTAGATGATATTTAGTGAATTTTCATAATTTTTTGGCATGTCAGACGAGACCTTGGGAGATGCTTGGCAGTGGAGGACTTCAAGATGGATGCCCAAGATTTTTTAGACTTCAATTTGGATACCGAACAAGGAAGTGGTAGTGCCCGGGAGGCCAAGGCCAAATGTTAAGTGGGAATAGACTTTAGGGGGGCCCAAGAGTCATACCTTTTGGGGGCTCTCTTTGGAGCCCCAACCAAAAATCAAAATCGGGGGGAGGGGGCATCCGTTTTTTTTGCGTGTAGAGAAAGAAGGCACCATTTTTCATGATTGATAGAGAGGGGGCTATGGGGCCTACAAACAACCCCCCAACTGATCGGATGGCTGATCTACACTCTATCTTTTCCCCTCATCATCGGTCTTCGTGCGTGGAATGGCTGCCTGATTGTGGAGATCAGAATTCAATCTTTCTCTCTCCTGCATAGAGGCACTTCATGTGGCAAGAATCAAGAAGAGAATCGGGAGATGGTTGCTTGTCGTCCAGGAGGCACCGGATTGTTCCAAGAGACTGAGGAGGCTCAAGACTGAAGATTTCTGCTAAAATCCATGGCTGGTTGGTCGATACACAGTCCCAATTAAATATTCAAAAAACCCGAAACACGCAAAAAAGGCGGTATGCTCTATGAAAGAATTTTGCTTGTTTTTTATTGTTCATGGTCTAAATGGTGAGCACATGGGCTGAAATTTTATTTGAAGGTTCCTTGCATTATTCTTGAGGGCTGCAATCATTGTTATGCAGAATCCGTATTGATTTATAATGATGATACATTTTTAGGCCCGAAAAAATACAAATTTAGATGAAATTTGATAGTTTCTTTGATTTTGAGTGGGAAAAAATGAGTGGACATGGAATAAAATAAGAAAAAATGCTGAGTTTTAGTTCAAATGATCAGTTATTTAAAAAAATCCAGAAAATACCTATTTTCTATTAAAATAAATAGAAAAATAGAGAAAAATGGGGAAAAATGAGTTTCTTGGGTTTGAAAAAAAAGAAAAAAAATATATCTATGTATGTGAATGTCTGATGGGGTTGAAGCATGAGATTAAGCCTCAATTTGGCATTGTCCTTTGTGTTAAAGTGCATATTTATTGCTTTTACATACAAAAAATGACATAAAAGAACCTCTACACCTATGCATTGCAGCAAAATTTAAACGGTGAGGGGGAGGATGATGTTATACCATAGTTTAAGCGTTGAAATAATAACAATTTTGATTGTTCTCTTTAGGATGCGGTTTATTTAGAAATAATGGATCTAGCAGCATGAGGATTGCCGTGGTGCTAGGTTCCTATAATGCAACATTGCATATAAACGAAAATTCATTAAAAGGGCTGTTTTTTGCACAATACATAGGTTGATTTCAAACCCTAATTGTTTGTGTACAATAAGACATCCACCATTGCATGAATCATATAAATGGTATCTATTTCTGGCATGAATAGCACTTGGTTGTATTATAAATGACCCGTGCTGGAGAGAGTAAGGCACCTAAGTTGTAGGTCTAGACGATGGGTCCAAGGGGACAAGTAAGTGAGGACTATTACATTCCTGGAATGATATAATATTGGTACCAAGAGCGAAGTCTATTTCATATGTGTTATATGTGTTAGCGACGCATCGAGGGGCCAATCCCCAAGGTGTATGAGGGTCGCAATGAGGCCGCTGCAATCAGCCAAGGGATGCCTCCTATGTTGTTCTACATTGTGAATTACACCAAAATGTATAGGGTCTCCCTCTGAGGAGTGTGAGAAGGTTAAGGGTTGGACTATAAACAAGATACAAATGAAAAATATACGTACGATGGCAGGGCAATGTGTCCTATAGATGCTCCTGACCGTGAGGCCGTGCGGTTGTCTTGTGCATATTGTCAAAGGTCCGGCTAGTGCTATAGCCAGTGCTGGCCCATTTTAGGTCCCATCAGTGGTGCATCTGCCCGAGAGCCGCGAATAAGTGGTGGTTCTTGAATCTAGGGTTTTTAGGGACCAAATATTTGGTTTATATTCTCTGACAAGGATTGTGAAGCCAAAATACAAAAAGCAGAACGTGCTAAGAGGGCTAGATGGCGGTTGGATATTGTAAGACGGTATTCTCCTCAAAGAAGCAGCCCGTTAGGTATAAGAGATAGTGGTTCTAGTAACCTAAGTGTCACAAGCAGCCCTTTGAGTGCAAATGGAAGTCTTAGTACTTCTCTACTTCGAGTTAATCAACCCACAACAAGTGGGGGTGTAGTTGCACCTACACAAATTCCCATTGTCAATCCAGTTGTAGCCATGGCACAACCCATCGCAATTCTAGCAGGGACACCGGATTTATCAGCATTAAGAGTACCTTTGCCCATTTTCCATGGGTTAGTAGAAGAACATGGACAACTCCATATTAAGGAGTTTCAAACTCTCATGTTCAACTATTGGATCCAAGACGAAGGACAACTAATGATGTTCTTCAACATGACGTTAAAAAGAAGAACGACAGTGTGGTATCACGGTCTAGAAGCCAAAACCATAACTAGTAGTGCCCAATTCTTCATGGCTTTCCATAGAGAGTTTTCCCCTGAAAGGGGTGGGTAATATTGGTTGCGTGTCTTGAATGTAACATGCCAAGAGCCAAATGAGAATGTCTAGGCCTATGCCAAGAAGCTAAAGCAAGTTCTTTGCAAATTTAATGCTTATATTCCCATTCCAGTGGCTGCACAGTCACAATATTTCCTACATGGATTGGATTTTAATATCCTGGTGCAACTTAGTAGTGTTACTTTGGCCGACATTGACACTGCTATTACCCAAGCATGAGTAGAGTCGTGCTTGCAAGCGGCTTATGCAACCAGGATAAATTGGAATGGTAATAATTTGGCCTTAACCAATGGGAGTCAAGGGGACCCCATGTCAAATGTGAATGGGAGAGGGAGTATCATGACGAATTTACCTATGTTACCAGCCCCTCCTAGTATGACTATGCCAATGGCTAGTCAGGTGGCCTCACTAAATAGGGACCAAGACAAATACTGCAACGAGGAAAGGCTACTGTAGAGGAGTTTCCTCATGGCAGTGGAGTCAGCCTTATTGAGGCTGTATGTGTCAATGATGCTGAAACTTCTAATCTACAAGCCGTAACAAGAGGTCAAAATATCAAAGAGAGTGACAAAGGAATTGTAAAACTTGTCGAGGAAAGCCCTAAGCAAGATGCTAGGGAAAAGAGAGTCTTGAATCTTGATGTGGAAGGTGAACCTTTAAGACCTGTTGGTAGTAAACTTGATCCCGAGAAGGATAAAGGATTGCCAAGAAAGAAGGTAAAGGCTAAAAAAGAGGCACCAAAGCCGATTGAAAGACCAAAGGAGAGAACGGTTTGGCACGAGAAGAGAACTTTGGCTAACTACCATGACTTTGACCTAGCAAGTTCTCTTTGCGAAGTTAAACCAGACGTAAATCTCCTACAATTGATTAAACTTTCTCCAGGAGTACACATGGAATTCAAGAGAATCCTTCTTATAGGGTATATTGTAGAACCTTTGGGCACAACTAGAGTGGGAGAAGATTGATTCGATCATGTTGAAAAGCATTGCCCTAGGGTTCCAGCATTTGTGGATGGAATATTAGTGGAGCACTCTATCGTGGACATTGGATTCTTCGTCAATATCATGAGTTTAGATTTGATGGAGAGGTTAGGTCTAGAGATCCAAAAAGATGGCTCCACAGTTCTTAGGATGGATGATTATAGTCTAAGACAACCAGAAGGTTGCATCACTAAAGTCCACGTTACAATTGCAAGCGTGGAATGCTATCTAGACTTTAGGGTGATAAGGTTTGCAAGATGTTGTAGCTATCAAGTTTTGCTAGGCCCATGGATTCTACCGACAGACGGTCAAGTCGATATACCTGGTGGTCCAGTGATTCTAGGTCGAGGTGCCTATCGTGTACTAGTGGATGCTTACCCTGAGTATCCTCAGAGTGAGAGAGCTCCATAACTAGAAATAATAGATGATCCATCTGGTAGTGAGACGTCATGAAGCGATGGATCTAAAGAAGGGTCCACTACAGAGGATATTTATCAAATAACCTTGAATGAGCCAATAGAGCCTCAAGATTGAATAAGAGATGCGAACGTTATTGAGTTGGACCTTGGAACGCCTAATGATGTGCGGCCAATCAAATTAGGTTCCATGCTCAGTTCGAAAGAGAGAGAGGACTATGTGTCCCTGATTCAGGAGTTCCATGACATCTCTTTGCTTGGAGCTCTGACGAACTTAGGGGTATTTCTCCCAGTCTCTGGCTATCTATACCGTTCCTATAAAGGAAGGTACCCACCCTATAAGTCAGAAAGTAAGGCGTATGCCTTTTGAACTAAGGGATAGGTTGTTTGATGAGCTACAGAAGTTGCAAAAAGCGGGTTTGATCTTCCCAGTTCAGCATATTGAATGGTGTTCGCCAGTTGTGATTAGAAAGAAGAAGAATAATAAAATCCGTCTTTGTATAGACTTTAGAGAGCAAAATAAATAGACTGTTAAAGATTATTACCAGGTACCATTTATTGACCAAATTTTGGATCAATTGGCGGGGGTAGGGAAATATATTCGTTCATGGATTGCTTTGCAGGGTATAACCGAATGGCGATTGCTGACCAAGACAAGCTAAAAATGACATTTATCACTGTCTTCAGTACCTTTGCATACCATGTGATGGCATTTGGGTTATGTAATGCACTTGTTTCGTGGCAAAGAACAGCCGACAAGACCTTTGGTGACATCTCCCCAGAGGAGTTGAAAGTATTCATTGATGACTTGGGGGCAGCCACTGTAAGAGAAAGGCAATCGATTATTTTTCGGAAGTGTTTCAAGCATTGTTGACAATTTTTCATAGCTCTCAACCCACGGAAGTGCGTCTTTGGAGTGCCTTACGGGCTATTGTTAGGCCATATGGTTAGTTCCGTAGGGATTGCGACTTGACCCTGAAAAGATTAAGATCATAGTCGCCATGAGTTGGCCATGTACTCCAAAGGAAATGCATAGCTTTCTATCATTAGTAGGGTATTATCGTAGGTTTATCAATGCCCTAGCAGAATGAACGTTGCCACTGATGAACCTATTATCCTTTAATTGTCAGTTTGCATGGAATGATGCTTGCAAAGTATCTTTTGACGATGTGAAGCAGGAGCTAAAAGGGGCGAAATGTTCTATATATTTTCAGCAAAAACCATGTTAGCTGTTGCTTATCCCAAATTTGGGAGGAGAAGTGGTACCATCCGATAGCTTTTGCTAGTCGAAAGTTGGGAATATTAGAAATTAACGACACCTATATGGAGAAGTTTTGAATTGCGATGGTATTTGCGACAAAAAGTTCATGCACTACATTCTTTATGAGAAGGTGGTTTTTTATATGAAGGCAGAAGGGCTTTTATTATTGTTGAATAACTTGCAGCCGGCTGATCATTTAGCAAAGTGGTTAATCGCTATGTAGGAATTTGATTATGAGATTAAGAGCCAGCCGCCAAAGCTTCAGGGCATTGTAGAGTGTCTTGTGGATTTCGAAGAGCCAAAAGAGGTCTCGGTTGAAGGAAGTGATATTGAAACTTTGTTCAAGTCCTCCTGGTATGCTGCTATAATGCACTATTTTTCTACGGGAGAGACTAGAGCTACTTTATCAAAATTAGAGAAGAGGAAAATTAAACAGCAGGCATTGAAATTTTCCTTGATCACAGGAATACTATATCAACAGGGTGTTGATGATATCTATCGCTAATGTGTGATGCCTGATGAGGTTCCATTTATATTGGAAGAGTGCCATGACTCCGCTTGTGGAGGGCACTTTGCTGGGCGGTTAACAGCATAGAAGGCTTTAAGAGCTAGGTATTTGTGGCCATCCATCTTCCAGGATTCATTTAACTATGTCAAGAGATGTGATACATGTCAAAGGCATGACAATAGAGAGAATAGGAAGCGACCACTTACGCCGATTATGGCTACCCTTCCATTTGAGAAGTGAGGCATCGGTTTTGTGGGATCTATTACCCCGTTGTCTACTACTTAGAAGAAATACATTATAGTAGCAACTGATTACTTTACGAAGTGGTCAGAAGCACGTGCGACGAGGCATGATAATGCAAAAGAGACTACCAGTTTCCTACTTGAGCAGATCATCTGCCATTTTGTTCCACCAACGGAAATAGTATCGGACCGTGGAACCCATTTTTTGAACAAGGTAATTAAAAGCTTGACTGAAGCATGGAAATTAAGCATAACAAGACGACCCCCTATAATTCGCAAGCAAATGGACAAGTTGAAAGTACCAATAAGCAGTTTGTGGGTATCCTATCCAAAATAGTCTCCAAAAAGAAGTGGGACTGGGATAGAAAATTATATGTGGCGGTTTAGGTGTATAATACGGCGTTCAAGCGAGCCAGTGGCCACACCCCACTCAAATTAGTTTATGGGGAGGAGTGTGCCTTGCCCTTAGAAATTGAGTTGCCGACCATAAGATTCGCAATCAATCATTATTTGGGTAATAAAGATGTCCTATTCGAGCATTTTACGACTATAGCCCACTTGGATGAACTTAAATTGCAGAGTCTGTTGCACCAAGAGGTGGCTAAATGTCAGATGAAGCCATTGCATGATCTAAAAGCAAAGAAATATACCTGTAAGAAAGGGTAGTTAGTTCTATACTACGATGCGCATAGGGAGCTATTTCCAGGAAAGCTGGAACCTAGATGGGATGGCCCTTACAAGATAGTTCAGTTAGGTAAAAATAAGACCACGACTTTATTAGTTGATTTATAGGGAGTGAAATTTAAGAATAAGGTTAATCTTAATAAGATTAAACCTTATTATTTTTGAATATGCTAACATGCTTAATGCATTGCTGATCTATGCTGGGGTTGATTTGAGACCTGCAGGAGAGCTTAAACTAGTTGATGGGGTGGTTATGTTGAGATATCAAGCTCCACTCGTGATATGCCAGGGTGACTGTTGTGCATTTATATCACCGACTTGTTAGCTGAAGATGCGGTTGGTACACTGCCCATGAATAATAGCTAGATGACATCTATCCTTATCTACTCTAGTTCGTGGCTCAGTTAGTATGCCACCTTAGTTAGTTGAGTTTGGTTTGAGACTCATATATAGGGTTCTTCTATTTCTCTGTACTTGTGTTCTTTTTGGCTTACACAACTAAGAAGAGGAAAACTGTTTTCAGCCTCCACCTGTGTGTGTATTTTCCCATTTGTACAAGTGAGAAAGCTACAAGTGAGACTCCTTCCTTCTCTCTCACAATCTTGACATGGTATCAGAGCCAAGTTCGTGGTAAGGAGCTCAAGAAAGCAAACCAATTTCGCAGTGTTCTGGTAAGAGGACCAGTGTTGCTTTCATTTTTCAAGTTTGGGAGCAAGTCTCTGCAGGTAGTATAGTCGAAAAGTGCAAAAGTGCATTGTCTCAGATTGAGATGCCCTTCGCGGTGTAGCAAGAGGGCAGTATATGCTGCTGGTAAGGGCTTTAGCCCTTGGTTGCTCTGTGTTTTTGATTCGAGGCCATTTCGGGGCCTATTTTGGAGGTGGAAGTTTTCCGCACACACTCAGGAAAAGGCCTTTTTTTTTGTTGTGTGACCACTGTTCTACAGGTCGGTGAAAAGTTACCGTAGAAATTGCATCGTATGCCTCTGCGCAAAAACATTGGGAGTTACAAAATCATCCTTGTTGCCTGTTGATGCAAAATCGTTACTAGGAAGTTACTGTGTGGTCAAATACCACTTTCGTCAGTTTTGTAGATTTGCCCTTGTGAGGCTGAAGCTGTGTTTTTTGCAGTGACAGAATTTTTTGCAGTGTTCTGTAATGGCATCTGATTCTCTTTCATAGATTGTCACTGAAAAGCTTGACAAGAACAACTTCCAAGCATGGAAGTTTAGAATGACGAATTCCTTATGGGAAAATGATATTGGGATTTCGTTGCAGGAAATGAAGAAGAACCAGTTCTTCCTGATGTTCCCAATCAACAACAAATGCAGGCATTTAAAGGATGGCATGAGAGAGCCAGAAAAGTTATGTACTGGTTGTCTATCAGTATTTCAGACTCTATGATTGTGCATATTCAGGATGCAAGTACACCAAAGGAGGTATGGGATACTTTGTCAAAAATGTATAGCACAAATATGCAAGCCAGGAAAATGCAGCTCAAGCAAGAGTTGCACAATGTGCAAAGAGAAAGTATGAGCATCAATGACTACCACATGAAGGTGAAGAAGATTGCAGATACACTTGCTTCCATTGGGTCACCAGTGGAAGATGATGATTTAGTTTCTGTGACCTTGAATGGTCTAGGAAAGGATTATGCACAGTTCCGAACATCCATTTCCGTCCGTGAAAGATTTCCTGATTTTGAGGAGTTGATTGCTCTTCTAATTTCTGAGGAGCAGAGAAATGGTGGTGCATCTTCTTCAGGAGGAACTTCAAAAGAAGCTGTCTTCTACTCAAATGTTGGAAGAGGTAGAGGCAGAGGTAGAGGAGGCCAATCTGGAGGCCGTGGTAGAAATCAGAATATGCAGCAAACTCAAGAAAACTAGTCCTATGGAGGAGGACGTGGTAATTCTAGAGGCAAGGGGAGCCAAAGAGGTCGTGGTGGATGGCAAAGAGGGCAAAATGCAAACAACAATGTTGAATGCTACTACTATGGTAAAATGGGTCATATGGTTAAAGACTGCTATAAAAAGCAGAATGACATCATGAATGGAAAATTGCAACAAGGGAATTATACATCTTCTAGTAGATAGGGTGATGACAGAAATGAGCATTTGTTTATGGTGCAGCACATGACCAATTCTGTGACCAAGTGTAGAAGAAAGCAACGATGTGTGGTATGTTGACTCAGGTGCATCAAACCACATGACAGGTCATGCAGAATGGATACAGGATGCAAGGAAAATGGAAAAACCAGGATTTGTGGAGACTGGTGATGATACTGCACATCCTATTGTGCAGATTGGAAAAATTCTTTTGTCTATGCAGGATGGGAAAAAGAAATACATGTCGGATGTATTCCATGTCCCGAATATCACCAAGAACCTGGTTTCTGTTGGTCAAATGGTTGAGCAGGGCTTGTAGGTCAGATTTAATCCTCATGGATGCTTTGTTGAGGATATGAAAAATAAAGGTCGCTTGATAGCAAAATGAAAGAAGAAGGGCAGAATGTTTACGTTGGATGCAGACGTGCTTGAATTGAGTGTAGCAATGTTTGCACATGGGACTGGTGTAGTTGCAGATATTGATATCTGGCATAAATGCATTGGTCATGTTAATATACAACGACTTAAATCAATGCAGGCCCAAAATATTATTGAAGGATTGCCTAAATTCAAGGTTGCAGAAATGAATAAGGTATGTGAAGCCTATCAATTTGGAAAACAGGCAAGGAAACCGTTTCCTAGACATGTTCAAGAGAGTAAGAAGCCATGGAATTAATCCACTCTGATGTATGGACTACTAAAGATGCATCTATTGGAAGCTGTTGAGGGCTGAAATGATGAATGGGTTGCCTCTTACCCATCCAACCTCCAATCCTCACTAAGAGAACTAAAGAGGGGCATCACCTAGCCAAAGGGAGGATGGGCTAGGACATCCTTTTTCTCAAAGAGAATCAAGAGAACCAAGACACAAATTTACAAGAGAGAATATATGTACTAGACACCATATTGGAATATAAGAGAGAGAGATGAGAGGAGAGGGAGACAAGAGGAGAAGAGGTAGAAGAAGCTTGCCATTATGCTACATGGAATGAGAAGATGAGAAGAGAGGGAGATAATAGGAGAAGAGGTAGAGGAAGCTTGCCATTATGCTACATAATAAAAGTACTCACTCATAGCTTACCTCAAAGAGATGAGGATATTCTAGAATGCTCTCATGGACTTGTCATTGTCCTTCTTCCTCTCCTCTCCTTCTTCATTCTCCATGGGCTCTTTATATAGCCTCCATGAGGGATTAGATTAAGCTAATCTTCTTGATTAACATAATCCTAGATGATGTATGGCATCTTTGAAAATATGGAGAATAGTGGATGGGACAAGTCCCCACCTTGGTCATCATGCAAGAAGCCAAGGGTGGTAGTAGACAAAATGGAGAAATGGAGCTAGATTACAAGAGGTGGGTGCCCAAAGCACATTATTATAATATATTTACAAGAAGGACAGAGTGGAAAGTTGGTGTGGTGAAAGAGAGAAGAAAATTGCATGTAGCCAGCAGTCTGCGCCTTCGTAACTTCAAATCCGTGAGGAATTTGAAAAAAGTTTCTTTTGCAACTTTGTAGACCAAGTTGAAATCGATCGGGTATCGCGGGAATTTTCTTGAAATTCGCTTTTTCTTGGGAGTTATTGAGATTATAAAAAATGGCTTTCAAAAGCTGCTTTGACTTTAGTCCCCCATATGTATATAAATACATATAAGCATGTGACAAAAGGGGTCCATGCTTGTAAGCTTTTGTGCAAGATCCAAATGACACCATGATGTGGATATTGACTTGTGTGCTAGGGTGAGGTGTCCTCTAATGATGGTGATAGATTCCAAATCTTAGTGATGCAGACGGAGCCCATATGTAGTTGGAGGCTAGTCCTTTGAAAAATCTATGCATTCACTCAACTCCTAGGTGTAATCCATTTTCATCTTCACTAAGATAACCATCCCTTTTACCCTTTACATTGACATGCCTTCTAAGAACTTGTTCCCCCCATTTGATAGAGTTATCATAATCGAGAAGCAATGTAGCATACCTAGTGCTTGAAGAGTAAACCCAAAGTGATATGGTAAGCTCTTGATAGGGGCTTTGGCCAAAATTTTGTGGTAATAATTCGAGTTGGAAAAAACCCGGATCACTGTCATTATTTTGTCACTTTTATTGATGACTATAGCAAAAAAGTTTGGGTGTATTTTATGAAAAAGAAAAGTGAGGTGTTTGGGCATTTCAAAACTCTTAAAGCTATGGTTGAAAAAGAAATAGGTCTGCAAATAAAATGCCTAAGGTCAGATGGAGGGGGAGAGTACCTCTCAAATGAGTTTGCAAGGTTCCTATAGGAGCATGGCATAAAGCATCAATATTCATGCAGTCATAACCCACAACAAAATGGAATTGCAGAAAGGAAAAACAGGCATATTGGAGAGGTATCTCGTGCCATGCTCAATGAAAAAGACTTGCTAGATTTTTACTGGGCTGAAGCAGTTGCTACAGCAGTCTACATAATGAACAGGACTCCCATTGCAGCAATACATGGGATGACTCCAGAGGAGAGGTATACTGGTAGGAAACCAGATATTTCTCATTTGAAAATTTTTGGTTGCATTGCCTATGTTCATGTGCCAGATGAGTTGAGATCCAAGTTGGATCCAAAAGCTGAGAAGTGCATCTTTATTGGTTACTCTCTGCAACAGAAAGGGTATAGATGCTATAACCCTTCTACTCGTAAGTTTATAGTGAGCAGAGATGTTGTTTTTGATGAGATGAGTAGCTGGTATAAACCAATAAATGTGATTGATAATGTAGATGCACAAAATGATAATGCTGCACAGAATTCACAACAGTAGTCACAAGATATTAGTGGACCTGGAGTGTCCTCTAGCAGTTGTTCACATTCTTCACCATGGACATGTAGATTGAGATCAGAAGAATCTTCTCAAAGCAATGTAGATAGTGGTATGTAGGTATCACGAAAAGGAAAAGAGAAGGTAGATCAGCCCATGTTTGATGTGAATGCAGGTCACTCTTATGTGGATGGTGAATCCAATGGCTCAGAACAGAGCATTGATGATGAGTTGGGTATTCCTTCTATTGTTACACCTGGAGTAAGGAAGACCAGGGATGTTTTGAGAGCACCTGGGAGTGAACCTACTTTGTGCAGGTCTTCCAGAGCTAGGTATCCTATGGATAGGCTGAAATATGATGGATTTACAGCCATTCACTATGCATATATGGTCAAAGTGATACAGGAACTAGAACCCACTTCTTTTGAGCAAGCCATGGGAAAAGAAAAATGAGAGAAAGCCATGGATGAAGAAATGGATGCCTTGGAAGAAAATGCTACATGGGAATTGGTACCTTTGCCTAAAGGTAAGAATGCAATTAGTTGTAAGTGGGTTTATAAGGTGAAGCACAATGCAAATGGTTCTGTGAACAGATACAAAGCAAGATTAGTAGTCAAGGGGTATGCACAAACATATGGTATTGATTATGAAGAAACATTCAGTCCGGTTGCAAGGATGGCAACGGTAAGAGCAGTCATTGCTATGGCTGCATCAAAGGAATGGTCTTTACATTAGATGGATGTAAAGAATGCCTTCTTGCATGATGATTTGCAAGAAGAGGTATATATGGAGCAGCCACCAGGTTATGTGCATGCTGTTCATCCTGAGTTTGTTTGCAGGTTGAAGAAAGCATTGTATGGCTTGAAGCAAGCACCTAGAGCATGGTCTGACAAGATAGGACAGTATCTTGTCACTATTGGCTTTCAGATTTCCAAGGCAAATTTCTCACTTTATGTGAGAAAAACAGAGAAATGTATTATGCTACTTGTCATTTATGTTGATGATTTGATTATGACAGGTGATAGTGATGAAGATATCCTTCATGTGAAAATACTATTGAAGCAGAAGTTTGAGATGAAGGATTTGGGAGAGCTGCGTTATTTCTTGGGCATTGAGGTGATTAGATCACCAAGTGGGATACGACTCTTATAGAGGCAGTATGGATTGGACATGCCATCCAAATATGGGATGACAGGCTGTAAGCCTATTTCAGTTTCTTTGGAGCAGAATGTGAAGCTGAGCGCAGATGCAGGTGAGCTTCTAGAAGACCCTACTATGTACATATGCATAGTAGAAAGTTTGATTTATATGACTATTACCAGGCCAGATTTGAGCTATGCTGTTGGATTGGTAAGTCAGTTTATACAGGCTCCAAGGAAATCACATTTGGATGCACGCTAGACGCATACGCAGGTATGTGAAGTCCACATTGCAGTATGGACTATTTTATGAGACTAGGGTTCAGATATAGTTACATGGATACACTAATGCTGATTGGGCTGGTAGTATTTTTGATAGACGATCTACCAGTGGATATGTGTTCTCTTTTGGGAGTGCTGCAGTCACTTGGAGCAGCAAGAAACAACCTACAGTTGCCTTGTCGAGCACATAGGCTAAGTATAGGGGTGCAGCAATGGTTGCATGTGAGGTAGCTTGGTTGCATAAGCTACTTTATGATATGCATCAGCATATAGATGGGCCAGTTGTCATTTATTGTGACAACATGAGTAGTATACACTTGGCAAATAACCCAATCTATCATGCTAGAACAAAGCACATTGAGATGCATTATCACTATGTGCGGGAGAGGGTTTTACTAGGCCTTATTGATCTAGTTTATGTCAGCACAGAGGATCAGGTAGCTGACATATTTACGAAGGCATTGGGTGCAAAGAAGCTGTGCAAGTTCAGAGACCTACTGGGTGTGCAAGAATTGGGATTGAGCTTGAGGGGGAGTGTTGAGATATCGAGCTCCACTCGTGATATGCCAGGGTGACCGTTGTGCATTTATGTCACCAACTTGTTAGCTGCAGATATGGTTGGTACACCGCCCATGAATAATAGCTAGATGACAACTATCCTTATCTACTCTAGTTTGTGGCTCAGTTAGTATGCTACCTTAGTTAGTTGAGTTTGGTTTGAGACTCATATATAGGGTTCTTCTATTTCTCTGTACTTGTGTTCTTTTTGGCTTACACAACTAATAAGAGAAAAATTGTTTTCAGCCTCCACCTGTGTGTGTATTCCCTCATTTGTGCAAGTGAGAAAGCTACAAGTGAGACTCCTTCCTTCTCTCCCACAATCTTGACAGGTTAATCCCTTATTTCAAGAACCCATATCTCAAGCAAAGATATCATCAGGGGAAGCTTATCTGGTGGAGCAAGGGATACAAAGTGATTGAGCAAGAAGATGATACCTTTGTGTGGGAGATCAAAGTTTTCTACCATCAATGTTTACAAATTTTGACAAGCATCCCTGTTGAGTTTAATGAAGAAGGTGGGATGGATCCGTCAGTTCATCCTCTCAATATGTTGAATTTTGACTATCATAATTTACGAATAGGGGAGTTCTTGATGGCTGGCTATGTAAACCCATTATGGATGTACATGTTATACTTTAATGGAGCGTCCCGAGGGCCTAATAAAAAAGGGAGTGTTGGAGTAGTTATCTGAGATCCCCGACGTAGGGTTGCAATGAAATTAGCGGTTTATCTCGAGGTAGGATTTACTAACAAGATGGGAGAGTATCAAGCCTCGATTATGGAAATGAATATTGCCAAGACAGGTGGTATTCGGTGATTGTTGGTAAAGGGGGATTCCCAGATAATCTTAAATCAACTCAATGGGACATATACAGTCCGGAATCCCATCCTTGTATGTATCATCAAACTGCTATAACCCTACTTAATGAATTTGAGAGTGTATCTCTTCAGCTCATTCCATGTTATTGGAATTAGTTTGTAGATTCCTTAGCTAATTTTTCTTATGAAGAGGACCTCTTCTTCAACGGTGGTTCTAGTCGGGATGTCGCTCTTGATAACAAGACGGGACTTGGTCGCTTGTGGGGAATGTTATCAAACCATGCGCTATATGGTAGGCGATGGTTGATATGGGTAATGCGAAGAGTGGCTGAGACCCATCTACCACTATTATCCTGGACCCATAGGTTGATCAAACGACATGTTACACGTACGCCTCTTGCTGAATATGTAGGAGGTATGGGTCACAACTTGATGCATTTAGTTTAGGGCTGAGAGCCCTATTTTATCCCTTGGAATGGAGCATATTTTCATATATCTGCCTTCTTCCAAGGAGGGATCTATATGAGCTGGTTTGTTTGATTTCTTTATGCCAAGAAGGCTAGTTGTTTTAAGGTTTTAATGCTCTATTTCCTTAGGCCAGGAGGGCCAGTTAGTTTTGTTATGTCATGTTTGATTTATTTAGGCCAAAAGGGCCAGCTAGTTTGCAGTGAAATGTGCTATTTCTTTAGGCTAAGAGAATCCCATGTCTATTTGGTGCGGGTATAGTTAATGGTTTTTTGTTGTAGTGATTGCATCATACAGGTCGATGAAGTCACTGGAGGGAGCCTTTGCTGCAAAGGAGCTTCTTGTGACCATTCCAGGTGGTTTCATCCCCCTTTTTGAGTCTTTTCCCTTAAGCAATCAATGATATATGTGCATGTAAGGGTTACTTTCTTTTGTTTGTTGGGGACCGATACTCGAGGAATGAAGTCCTAAGTTTAGGCTATGTATGTCTGGGGGAGGTGTGAGTAGTCATTACCTCCTACAAAGGCATTGCCAGGCATTGAAGGACCTGTTTTAGAAGGCAATTCTAGTGAACCTGTTATGCTGACCTGCTAGGCAGCCATTCTAGGAGTTCCTGTTAGTAGTGAGGCAGTTAGAGAAGCCTACTAAAATAATAATGGAAAGAGAAAAAACCCTAAATATCTGAAAGCCAATATATGAATATACTGAGGTGTGTAAAAAGGGATTCTAACCCCTATAAAAATCCTTGAGTTGTTGTTTATCACCTTGCAAAGGCCTGGTAGGTTCCTGGGGATGAGTCTGACCTGGGGGCTGATGCCTTGTCTTCCTAGGGGTGGCATCTAGCTGAAAAACAAAGAATACCAGACCGTTGGAGTGAAAATAAAAGTGAGCATTAGAAAAGGATTCAATGTCGCCTTGTGAGCATGTGGTAGGTTCTTAGGTACCAAGACAGGACTTGAGGCCGATGCCCTGTTCTCCTTGGGTCACTACGCTCAGCTCCCTCCTTTTTACATGCCCAAGTATGGAAAATAAGAGGCTAAAAGAGCAATGTGCTAAAAGAAACTACTTCTTGCTCAGGCTATAGGAGTCATCATCTAGTAGAAGCTCCTAGTTGAGTTGTCCCTAGTTAGGTAGGTAGTTCAGACCACCACTTTCGATGACCTCTTTTCTTGTTATTTTTACCTTAGCTGTGTTGGAGCAGTTGGTTAGTGACTAGCTTTAGACTTTCTATCAGATTATGCTAGGCCTACTCCTCGTGTATTTTATACCTTGGTTTTGACAAGGGGTAGGCTAAGAGTTGTGTTGTGCTTTGATGTGTATCTTTTTTGTATCAACTTGATGCTCTTTTTGGTTGTGTTTATGTGTAGATATGTTCGTGGGATTCGACAGGTTGAGTCACCCTATCCCGTGGGGTCGCCAATGACATCTGATTTTTGATGCCTAGAAGTGCTTAAAAATAACCAAAAATTCTGAATTTCAGGTAAAAAATAGACTTCGTTGAAGGTGACGGTAGCAATCAATACGATTTCAGGCGGCTATGCTCGAAAGTGCTTAAAAGGCCCACTAGACGATAGTTGGTGAATTTTCATAAATTTTTGGCATGTTAGATGAGACCTTGGGAGATGCCCGGCAGTGGAGGACTTCAAGAGGAATGCCCAAGATTTTTTAGACTTCAATTCGGATACCGGACAAGGAAATGGGAGTGCCCGCGAGGCCAAGCCCAAATGTCAAGTGGGAATAGACTTTAGGGGGCCCAAGAGTCATACCTTTTGGGGGATCCCTTTGGAGCCCCAACCAAAAATCAAAATCATGGGTGGGGCGAGGGGAGGGCGTCCGTTTTTTTCGTGTGCAAAGAAAGAAGGCGCCATTTTTCATGATTGATGGAGAGGGGGCTATGGGGCGTGCAAACAACCCCCCAATTGAACTGGATGGCTCATCTACACTCTATCTTCTCTCCTCATTACCGGTATCCATGCATGGAATGGCTGTCTGGTTGTGGAGATCAGAATTCAGTCTTTCTCTCTCCTACATAGAGGCACTTCATGTGGCAAGAATCAAGAAGGGAATCGGGAGATGGTTGCTTGTCCGGGAGGCACCGGATTGTTCCAAGAGGCTGAGAAGGTTGAAGGTTGAAGATCTATGCTGGTTGGTCGATACACAATCCCAATTAAATATTCAAAAAACCTGAAACACGCAAAAAGGCAGTATGCTCTATTTTATGAAAGAATTTTCCTTATTTTTTATCGTTTATCGTTCATGGTCTAAACGGTGTACACATGGACTAAAATTTTATTTGAATGTTCCTTGCATTATGTTTGAGGGCTGCAATCACTGTTATGCAGAACCCGTATTGATTTACTACAATTATAAATGTTCAAACCTGAAAAAACATAAAATTTGTTGAAAATTGATAGTTTCTTTGATTTTGAGTGGAAAAAAATGAGTGGATATGGGATAAAATAAGAAAGAATACTGAGTTTTAGTTTAAATGATTAGTCATTAGAAAAAAACTAGAAAATATATATTTTCTATTTAAAAATAAATAGAAAAAATAGAGAAAAATGGAAAAAAATGGGTTTCTTGCGTTCAAAAAAAAAAAGGATCTATGTATGTGAATGTTTGATGGGGCTAAAGCATGGGGTTAAGCCTCAATTTGGCCTTTTCCTTTGTGTTAAAGTGTATATTTATTGCTTTTACATTTAAAAAATGACATAAAGGAACCTTTACATCTATGCATTGCAGCAAAATTTAAAAGCTGAGGGGGAGGATGATGTTATACCATAGTTTAAGCACTGAAATAATACAAATTGTGATTGTTCTCTTTATGCATAACATTTAGGATGCGGTTTATTTAGAAATAATGGATCTAGCAGCACGAGGCTTGCCTTGGTACTAGGTTCCTACAACACAGCATTGCGTACTAGTGGAAATTCATTAAAAGGACTGTTTTTGCATGACACATAGGTTGATTTCAAACCATAATTGTTTGTGCATAATAAGGCATCCACCATTGCATGAATCATACACATGGTATCTATTCTTGGCATGAATAGCACTTGGTTGTATTATAAATGACCCACGCTGGAGAGAGTAAGGCACCTAATGTTGAGATGACAAGCTCAACACATGCGGACATTAATGATGGACCGCTTGGTTAGATGGGTCCACACATATACACTTAGCACGTCAGTGGTCATCATGATTGTCACATGGCCACTGACTCATTACTTATTATATTCAGGTTGTTACACCTATTTACAGCTGGCATAGTTATAGCGCCAGTCGACTAGTGTAGTCAGTTATGCATTGTTTGACTTAGTAGGCCACTTTCCTTTATGTTGTATCTTATCTATACTTTGTGTACATTGTAAAGTATGTGGAAGAAGAAGAAGAAACCAGCAAGAAAACGTTTTGGCCTCCATCTCTCTTCTTGTCTCTTGAGTGAGCTTCTCCTTGTGCATTCTGTGTGTGTTCGGCGCAGCATCTTGAGCAAGTCCCCCCACCACGCGATTCGTGACATGGTATCAGAGATGCATGACTGATTGAGGCTAGTTTTGAAGGCTAAAGAAAAGGAGAGGAGCCAAGGATTCGAGCAAGCAAGTAATGGGTAAGAAGCTCTTCCATTCTCTACTTCTTCTCTTGGACAGTGCCTGTGGAGGCACCGGAAGCAGGGCAGAGCAAAAATCTCAGATTGCAGTGAGATTTGGTGTGGGCAAAGAGCATTGTATATTCTGCAAAAAAACCCTTTAGGGCTTAACCGCTGCTATTTTGGCCATCCGAGGTCATTTCAAGCCCCGTTTTAGACTTGCAAGGTTACAGACAGCAATTCGAGGTATCTTGCAATTTCAGATATGTCTGTCGTATACAGGTGCACATGTTATAGATTTAAGATCTGTAAGTTCAAAGGTGTTTACCAGCGAATAAACACAAGGTTTGTATGTAAACTAGTTGTAGATTGCATGTATTGTTGAGCAAACGGTGAAAAAGACTGTTTGGTGTATTGCTGTGCACTACAGATCGAGGGTTACAAAAGATTTGATTGCTGTTTGGTATTAGTTTTGTGATAATGGCAGAGAACAGTGAAAACCCCATCATTGAGAAGCTCGACAAGAACAACTACCCTTCATGGAAGTTCCGTGTCACAAACTTCCTTATTGGAAAAGGCATCTACAAGTTTGTTTCAAGTGAAAAAAAGGAGCCGGAGGTGAGTGATCCTCCAATTGTAGAAGAGACAAAGGCACGGAAAGAATGGAATGCAAAAGACAAAAAGGTCATGTATTGGCTGTTTGTAGTAATTGATAATAATATGCTTGGACATATTAGAAATGCAGAGAATTCACATGCAGCTTGGACCATACTTAAAAATATGTTTTTCATAAATACAAAGGCACTTCAACTCAAGCAAGAGTTGAATACATTGAAGAAAGGGAAGATGTCTATCAATGAGTATGTACTGAAGGTAAGGAGCATTGCAGATGCCTTGGCAGCGATTGATGCAATGCCCGATGATGATGATTTGGTATCATCTTCCTTGGGTGGACATAATAATTAAAAGGCTTGAAAGTCTTTTGTAACTTCCGTATATGTCAGAAAACCATTTCTAGATTTCGAGGAGCTGGTCTCCCTTATGATCACTTAAGAGATCAACATACAGAGTGAGACATCTAAAGAAAGTGGTGAACAGGTCCAAGATTTCTACTCCAGTTCAGGAAGGGGACATGGCAGGTCCTCTTCAAGAGGCCGTGGTAGAGACAACCAGCAAAAAAAATTGAATCAGCACTTTGGCGATATGCAGGTTTTAGGAGGTCGTGGTAACTTTAGAGGCAAGGGGAGCTTTAGAGGAAGAGGTGGATGGCAGAACAGAGGTTCTAACAACTCTTGTATTGTGTGTCACTACTGTGGAAAAACAGGTCATATTGCAGCCCAATGTTATGCTTGCATCGTCTTCACGACAGAATGAAGACAAAAATGAACGTCTATTTGTTATGTAGCATATACTGAATGCTATTATAGGAAAGGGAACACATGATGATGTTTGGTATGTTGATTCGGGTGCATCCAATCATATGACCAGCCATGCAGAATGGTTTGGAGAGATGTAGGATTTGCAAAATACAGGTTATGTGCAGACATGTGATGATTCATGCCACCCAATTTCACACATTGGAAAAGTTCCCTTGTCCTTGCATGATGGTAAGACAAAGAGTCTTTCAGATATATTACATGTGCCATCTATTACAAAGAACTTGGTGTCGGTCAGTCAGATGGTAGAGCAAGGGCTGCAAGTCAGATTTAATGCAAAGGGTTGCTTTGTAGAAGACTTCAATGAACAAGTGCAGGTTGGTTGCAAAGGGAAGTAGAGTTGGACGTATGTTTACTTTGGATGCTGGAATTCCTACTATGAATGCTGCTATGTATGCTAAAGGAAAAGGTGTTGTTGCAGATATTGAAATTTGGCACAAACACATTGGACATGCAAACGTACAAAGGCTAAAATTAATGCAGTCCAAAGGGTTGGTTGCAAGTTTGCCTACATTTAGAATTGCTTAATTTCATAAGGTATGCGAAGCATGTTAGTTTGGTAAGCAGGCAAGACAGCCCTTTTCACATGACAGAGATGTAAGCAGAAATATCCTTGATGTTGTGCATACAGATATTTGGGGGCCTACACAAAATGTATCTCTTGGAGACAGTTCATACTTTGTCACATTCATTGATGATTGTTCTAGAAAGCTGTGGGTATATTTTATGAAGGAAAAGAGTAAAGCGTTTGAGAACTTTAGAACTTTCAAGGCTGCAGTTGAAAGAGAAACATGCTTGAAAGTAAAGTGTTTGAGGTTAGATGGAGGGGGAGAGTACCTCTCGAATGAGTTCACTAATTTTCTGAGGTCTCATGGGATAAAGAGACAGTTCACATGCAGGTATACCCCACAGCAAAATGGGGTTGCAGAGAGGAAAAACAGGCATATTGTAGAAGTTGCACGTGCATTGATGGCTGAAAAGAATATGCCTAAGCATTTTTGGTCTGAGGCTGTTCATACTGCTGTTTATATTATGAACAGAACTCCCACAGCTGCAGTTCATGGTATGACCCCCGAAGAATGTTTTACAGGTAAGAAGCCTGATGTCTCACACTTGAAAGTGTTTGGCTGTATTGCATATGTTCATGTGCGAGATGAGTTGCGAAAGAAACTGGATCCAAAGGCTGAAAAGTGTGTCTTTGTTGGATACTCTTTAGAGCAAAAAGGGTATCATTGTTATAACCTTGTCACATGTAAGTTTAGAGTAAGTAGGGATGTCATCTTTGATGAAATGAGCAGTTGGTATGCATCTAGTGGTGATGCATTGGATGATGATGATGATCATGACACTCATGTGCAGGCTGAAAAGCAAGAATCACGGACTCTTAGTGGACCAGAGACATCATCTGGTAGTCCTTGGTCTGGGAGACTAAGGACTAGCTCTACATCTTCAGGTGCATCTAGTAGCACTACAGGTAAAGACAAAGGAAAGAATAAAGTGTCAGATGGCATTGATGCAGTTCTTGATGGAGACTCCAGTGGCTCAGAGAGCTTGGATGATGAGCTTGACATTCCTTCAGTGAGGACTTCGGGTGTGCATAGAGCATGTGTCAATGCAAAGACTCCATTGAGTGATCCAGTGGTACGCAAGTCTAGCAGGGTGAGATACGCTGTTAACAGATTTGGTTTTGAAGGTTATGCAGCTCACCATAATGCTTATATGGTGAAAGTGATTGAGGATGTTGAGCCCACATGTTTTGAGGGGGCTGTTGGTCATGCTCATTGGGATGCAGCAATGGATGAGGAGATGGCTACATTAGGGGCCAATAAGACTTGGGATCTAGTATCATTGCCCAAGGGCAAGAATGCTATTGGATGTAAGTGGGTTTATAAGATTAAGCACAATGCAAATGGTTCTATTAGTAGGTACAAAGCTAGGCTGGTTGCAAAAGGCTATGCCCAGACATGGCATATATTATGAAGAAACCTTCAGTCTAGTTGCTAGGATGGCAACTGTCGATGTGTGATTGCTTTGGCAGCAGCCAAAGGTTGGAGGTTGCAGAAAATGGATGTGAAGAATGCCTTCTTGCATGGTGATTTGTACGAAGAAGTGTATATGGATCAGCCAGCAAGTTATGAAGATTTAGAACATCCCACATATGTGTGCAAGTTTAAGAAGGCGCTCTATGGGCTCAAGCAAGCACCTAGAGCATGGTCTGACAAGATCAGAGAGTATCTTGTCAATATTGGCTTTTATGTTTCTAATGATGATCACTCACTTTATGTGAGAAAGGAAGATGCAGGTTTGGTCATCATAGTCATCTATGTGAATGACTTGATTATTACAGATGATAGTGATAGTGGGATTGTTGAAGTCAAGGACTTTTTGAAGAAGAAGTTTGAGATGAAGGATTTAGGTGAGCTAAGGTACTTCCTTGGCATTGAGGTGATCAGATGTGATGATGGTATATGGCTGTTCCAAAGACAGTATGGCTTGGATATGTTGTCCAAGTATGGTATGACAGCATGCAAACCACTTTCAGTCCCATTGGAGCAGAATGTAAAGTTGAGTGCTGATGTTGGGGATGAGACAGAAGACCCTACTATGTTCAGGAGGATAGTGGGGAGTTTGATCTACATGACCATTACAAGGCTAGACTTGAGCTACGTTGTTGGTCTTGTGAGTCAGTTTATGCAAGTACCTAGAAAGCCACATTTGGATGCAGTCAGACGCATATTGAGATATATGAAGTCCACATTACATTATGGAGTTTTCCATGAGGCAGGTACAGATGTATAGGTTTTTGGATACACAGATGCAGATTGGGCTGGTAGTATGTCTGATAGAAGGTCTACCAGTGGATACATGTTCTCTCTTGGTAGTGCAGTAGTTACTTGGAGCAGTAAAAATCAATCTATAGTTGCTTTATCGAGTATAGAGGTTGAGTATAGAGGTGCTGTTGTTGCAGCATGTGAGGTAGTATGGCTGCAAAAGTTATTGGCTGATTTAGATGTGCAGGTGGAAGGTCCAGTTGTCATTTATTGTGACAACATGAGCAGTATACAGTTGGCTAGGAACCCTGTGTTCCATGCTAGAACAAAACATATTGAGGTACACTACCACTTTGTGAGAGAGAAGGTACTAGCAGGTGAGATTGACTTGGTGTATGTCAGCACACAGGATCAGATAGCTAACATCTTCACGAAGGCATTGGGTACAGAGAAGCTTCAAAAGTTTCGAATCTTACTTGGAGTTGCAAAGATGCAGTTGAGCTTGAGAGGGAGTATTGAGATGACAAGCTCAGCACATGCAGACATTAATGATGGACTGCCTAGTTACATGGGTCCACATGTCTACACTTAGCACGTCAGTGGTCATTATGACTCTCACATGGCCATTGACTCATTACTTATTATATTCAGGTTATTACACCTATTTACAGCTGGCATAGTTATAGCACCAGTCGACTAGTGTAGTCAGTTATGCATTGTTTGACTTAGTAGGCCACTTTCCCTTATGTTGTATCTTATCTATACTTTGTGTACATTGTAAAGTGTGTGGAAGAAGGAGAAGAAACCATCAAGAAAACATTTTGGCCTCCATCTCTCTTCTTGTCTCTTGAGTGAGCTTCTCCTTGTGCATTCTATGTGTGTTCGGCGCAGTATCTTGAGCAAGTCCCCCCGCCATGCGATTCGTGACACCTAAGCTGTAGGTTTAGACGATGGGTCCAAGGGGACAAGTAAGTGAGGATTGGTACATTCCTAGAACGATATAATATTGGTACTAAGAGTGGAGTCTATTTTTTATGTGTTATATGTGTTAGTGACACATCGAGGGGCCAATCCCCAAGGTGTAGGAGGGTCGTAGTGAGGCCCTGGCAATCAGCTGAGGGGTGCCTCCTATGTTGTTCTACGTGGTGAATTGCACCAAAATGTGTAGGGTCTCCCTCCGTGGCGTGTGAGAAGGTTAAGGGTTGGACTATAAACACGATACAAATGCAAAATGTACGTACGATGGCAGGGCAATGTGTCCTGTAGATGCTCCTGACTGCGAGGCCGTGGGGTTGTCTTGTGCATGTCAGAGGTTTGGCTAGTGCTATAGCCAATGCCGGCCCATTTTAGGTCCCAAAAACTTTGTAAAGTAGTATGTTGCTACAATAATATATTGCTTTCGCGTAGTTGATGAAGGTTATATTGGTCCCACAAAATCAATTCCCCATTTTTCAAAGAGTAATGTAACCAAAATGGGATTTAAAGGTTGCCTACGATTTTCCCTCGCATTTTATATTTAACAAAAATCACAGCACTTAACATAACTCAAAGCATCTTGGAAAATCAATGGCCACCAATATCCTGCACGGAGAGCTTTCCAACAAAATGTCCCCCACATGCTGAATCATGGCACTCCTCAAGAATAAATGGTACCTCATTGGGTAATATACAATGATGATAGATATTATCTACTCCTCTCCAATACAAGACACCTGCTATAATTGAAAAGTGTAATGCTTGTTGCTTGTCTTTCTCTTTTCAACCTTTGATAAAGTAGTCCCAAATCCTCCTGTAGATAAATAATGTGTTATATCCACATACTAGGAAGGGATGGAAGCTGTATCGATTTTAAATAGACCTTCAATATCACTTCCCTCAGCTAGAATTTTCTTTGGCTCCCCAAATCCACAAGACATTCTACAATATCCTGCAGCTCTGGTGGCTTGCTCCTAATCTCATAATCAAACACTTGCAAGGCGATTGACTACTTTGCTAAATGGTTAGGCAGTTGCAACTTGTTCAGCAACAATCTAAGTATTTCCACCTTCATAAAGAATACTACCTTCTCATAGAGAATATAATGCCTAAATTTCTTTGTCGCAAAGACCATTCCAAGGCACAATTTCTCCATGTACATATAGTTAACTTCAGATATCTCCAATTTCCTACTAGCAAAGGAAATTGGATGATACTATTTCTCCTCCCAAATTTGAGCTAAACAACAACTAATGCTATATATTGTGGTTGCTAAAAATATATAGAAAACTTCACCTCTTCTTGGAGTTGCAGAGATAGAGTTGTAGAGATAGAGTTGAGCTTGAGGGGGAGTATTGAGATGGCAAGCTCAACATATGCGGACATTGATGATGGACTGCCCAACTAGATGGGTCCACACATCTACACTTAGCACGTTGGTGGTCATTATGACACTCACATGTCCACTGACTTATCAGTTATTATATTTAGGTTATTACACCTACCTACATTTGGCAAAGATATAGCACCAGTTGATTAGTGTAGTCCGTTATGCACTGTTTGACTAAGAAGGCCACTTTCCTTTATATTTTATCTTATCTATACTTTGTGTACATTGTATACTGTGTGGAAGAAGAAGAAAAAATCAGCAAGAAAACGTTTTGGCCTCCATCTCTCTTCTTGTGTTCTTGAGTGAGCTTCCTCTTGAGTATACAGTGTGTGTTTGGCGCAGCAGCTCAAGCAAAGTCCCCCACCACGCGATTCTTGACATCACATAGGTACAAAGAGTGGAGTATTGAAGATTGAAGCATTTTCAAAGACTCAAGTACCTTCAAGAGAAAAACAGGGTAAAACGGGGGATTTATAGGTCACTATAGGGTATATATAGGCCATTATAGGTACCAACTTCACTATTGAAGTATAGGCGCAGATACTATAGGATGTCCATAGGTCATACTAAGCCTTCTATAGGGTTTGGTATCCATTTTGGACCATGACCACCATTTTACTCTTACAGGTGGAAACATGGTATTTACAAGTTGAAACAAGGTGCATGCCTGGAGCTCTCAGACTCAGAGATTGAATTGAAAAATTTTCTATCCTAAACTTGTTATAACGTGCTGTATCTCATCTTAAAGAGGCATCATTGGCTTTGATTTGAATCGAAAAATTTGGGAATCGGAGTTTCCTAGCTCAAATTATAGCCAATTTTCTGACAGGGGGTACTGGAAAACTATACTACTATGGGAGGACATAAAGACAAGAATAAGGCCTAGGATGACTATGCATAGCAAAACTGAGATTTCATGTTGGACAATATACCTCAGCCCTGAAGAGCCGCAAGTGCATGGAAAAATCAGTGCACTCAATAATACCATGTGTGACCATGAGAGTAGATATGCCCAAAGATATATGGAGCTATTATCACGAGTGGAGCAGATGAAATTGTCTACTAGTCAAACAAAGTCTTCCATTGAGAAATTGGTGGATTCCACTACCCCAACAAAGTCTTCCATTGACAAGTTAGTAGAATCTAATTCTTAAATAATGGCTCAAATCTCCCAATGGATGCAAATGCAAATGGAAACTAAAGAAACTAAGGAGAAAGCTAATTCAAACAGTGAACACTCAATCCCACTTCAGCCACCTAACCAAAGTGGTTAAGGTCATGGTATCATTAGATGAAGGGGTATTCCAAATACTTAATATGAAGTAAGTGAGACTTCAAAAGGCATGATGACTATTTGGGCAGTTTGAATGGTGCTCATTCCCAAGATTTTGGGCTAAATACCCAACTTCCTAGAGTTCCTCTACCAAAGGGAAGGTTTCATACTAGTTTTCAGCCACCTATTGGGAGAGTTCCATCTTATTTTGGAGGTTCCATGCCTAATACTCATGATTAGACTATTTTGGGGCAGCAACCCTTTCATGAAAGAGAGCTAAAGGATAAGATTATTTTGGCAAAGTACAATGGTGAATCATCTTCGCCATCCAATCTAGAGGAATGTATATATTCTCCAGAACTGATGATATAAAGATTCATTTTACATCCTTGCATTTGAGGGGCTTGTGCGTACTTGATGGAGTACCTTAAGAGAAGAAGAACATACTTGTAGAGAATTGGGATGCATTCAAGACACTTATGGCTGAGGTCTTTGTCTCTCCTCTTAAAAAAGAGAAATTGGCATGGAGATGTTATGGATTAGAGCAAAGAGGCCTAAGTATACAGGAGTTTCTCAATCTTACCATGTATGTAGAGAGCATTAGTGATATATTTGAACTCCACAAGTACATGTATGGTTTAGAGAAATCTTTATTAGTTGATTTTATGGCACAAAACCCTACCACTCTCTTCAAAGCTATTGAGCTTGCACAATGCTATGGAAGAAAATATAGAAGGAAGTCCCCATTTCAGCCTAGTTATGGAAAACCAAGGATTGTTTTAAAATAGGGACAATTTGGCAATGTTTATGGCAGCAATCATGCACCAAGTGGGAGCTTAAGAGTACCGACTTATCCATAATTCAATGCTTCAAGACCTCAAAGCAATTTTAGGATAGCAAATAGCCTAGGAGTAGATCTCAAAAAAGGGGATAACAAGCCTAAATTTATTCCAACCAATATGAATCCAAATTCTATTCCTATGGACCTCTACAAAGAAAGAAAAGAAAAAAGGCTTATGCGTCAAATGTGGAGAAAAGTATACAGCTGATCATGCCACAAAGTGTATATACAAAAATACAGAAGCCAAGGTTCATAGTATGTTAGTCTTTGAAGATTCTGAAGATGACATCGATGAGGCCAATGCATTTATATCTATTACTGAAAATGATGATCTTGAGGAAGAAGTTGGGCAATAATATTTTTATGATCCTGTCGACTCTTTTCCTTTGATCTAGGTGGGAGTGTTCCTTTCGACTTAGGAGGGATTTATGATGAGTCACTTGCTGCCACTAGTTATTCCATTTCCATGGATGATTGGGTAGGTTCTAAGAGGCCTAATACACTTCGTATGAAGGGTAATATTCATGGTAAGGATATGTTCATCTTGATAGATAGTTGTAGTACACACAATTTTGTTAGTAAGTCCATTATGGACAAGTTGAATTGTCTTCCCACTGACTTACAACAACCCATAAGAGTCTAGATAGCCAATGGTGAAGAAGAAATTAGCACCCAGATATGCCCACATGTTTCTTTATAGCTGCCTGCAAATTATGAAGCAAAAGTAAACCTAATAACCTTAGAAATGGGGCCCATAAATATTGTACTCAATTGTGATTGGTTGATGACATTAGGAAACATTACTATAGATTTCTCACATTTATATATGGAGTTTATCTTTGATGGGGATAGCTCATTCATTTACAAGGAATTAATCACATTGAAGAACATGTACCCTACACCCAAAATTGATGATTTTCTTGATGAGCTCAAAGGGGATAGATTCTTTACTAAGATTGACTTGAGGTCAAGGTATCATCAGATTTGTATATGAGAAGGTGATGAAATCAATACTGCTTTTAGGACTGATCTAGGGCTCTATCATTTCCTAATGATGCCATTTGGGCTTACAAATGCTCCAACTACCTTCCAAATTCTAATGGATAAGATTTTGCATCCTTTCCTATTTCAGTTTGTCTTGGTCTTCTTTGATGAAATTTTGATTTATATTAATTCCCTTCAAGACCATTTATCACACATGAGGAAGGTGATGTATTGAGGTATCACAAACTCTTTGCTAAGGAGAAAAAAATGCTCTTTTATATAGACTAAAGTGGAATACTTGGGATATATTATCAGTGAAAAAGGGATGTAGGTTGACCCCAAGAAGGTGCAATGTATTAAAGATTGGCCAACACCTACTACCACTACTTCACTTAGAGGATTTATTGGTATATCTTCATTTTATCGCCAATTATCAAACATTATGCGGCTATTGAAGCTCCTTTGACTAATAGGTTGAAGAAGAAAGCTTTCTTTTGGGATGCTCTTACTGATAGTAGCTTCAACTACTTGAAAGAACTTCTTACTTCTGCTCCTATTCTAGTATGCCCAAATTCTTTGAAGAAGTTTACCATACAGTGTGATGCTAGTGGCTGAGACATAGGGGTTGCTTTGTTACAGGAGCATAGATTGATTGCCTTTGAAAGTTGCAAGCTTATAGATAACGAAATGGATATGAATGTTTATGACCAAGAGATGTTGGCTATCTTGCATGCAATTAAGAAATGGCACCATTATTTGTATGGCAATCAATTCAGAGTTCAAAGTGATCACATGGTCCTTAAATATTTCCTCACTCATTCCAATCTTACTCCTAAGTAGCGTAGGTGGGTAGCTACACTACAAAATTATGATTTTGACATCACTCATACAAGGGGCAAAGACAATGTAGTGGGTGATTCTCTTTCTCGTATTTGGGCTTGCAAAGTTTCAGCAATGGTTGAGCTACATAGTGACTAGATTGAAGAATTACAAGAGGTTTATCTTTTGGATGAAGAGCTCAGCCATATTTTTTAGAAATTATAGCAAGGTCTCATGGAAGATAAATTGCATTATTAGCTTCAAAATGGCCTAATCTGATGGTAAGATTTTCATTTCCTCTACTTCTTCTTTTACACGAAAAATTATGGAGGAGTTGGATTCTTCACCTTTAGCCAGACACCTTGGAGTTTTCAAAACCTATGATAGGATCAGCAAAAGCTTTTGTTGGAAAGTACTATGTGAAGATGTCAAAGATTTTGTCATGAAGTGATTGCCTTGTCAGTAGACTAAGGACAACACCCATAAGCTAGGTGGTTTGTTGCATCCATTATCCATTCTTAGAGGAAAATGGACACAGATTACCATATATTTCATTATTGGCTTGCCTACTACTAAAAAGAGATGGAATAGTATATATGTGGTGGGGGATAGACTCATTAAGGTAGCCCATTTTATTCCAACCAAGACCCAGTTTACTACTTCTCAAGTGGCTAGTCAATTTATGGAGCAGATTTTTAGATTACATGGATTATCGCAGGTGATTGTTCATGACAAAGATTCAAAGTTCATGAGTAACATTTGACACACTGTATTCACATCCATGGGCACTAAATTGGCTCCCTCTACAGCCTAGCATACACAAACTAATGGACATACAGAAAGGGTAAACAAGTGGTTGGAGACTTACCTTCGCCATTTCTATTGTGATATCTAGAATTTATGAGATTATTGGTTACACTTGATTGAGTTTTCCTACAATAACTCCACTCATTCTAGTATTGGAGTTTCACCCTTTAAGGCTATGTATGGTTATAAGGTGCCTTTACCCACCACAGTCATCTTCAATGAAATAATCAATCCTCGTGGGAAATAATAATTGAAAATAATTCAGACCTTCT
Organism: Lygodium microphyllum; assembly: GCF_053477565.2. Taxonomy (NCBI): domain Eukaryota; kingdom Viridiplantae; phylum Streptophyta; class Polypodiopsida; order Schizaeales; family Lygodiaceae; genus Lygodium; species Lygodium microphyllum. The sequence goes on from NC_141157.1 coordinate 124,328,004, forward strand.
TGAGCAGTGTAAGATGAAGACCAAATGAAGATGTGTGCATATGAGAAGAGGTGACCTTTAGAGTTCCAAGAATGAGAATTAGTTTTGTTGAAGGTGCACAAGTCTCAGTATTCTATTTTGAAATATGGATCTAGTAACATGCTTGCTCACAGATTTTATGGTCCCTACCGGATCTTGAAGTGCATTGGAGACTTGGCATATAGATTGGAGCTACCCTCTTCCACTAAGATTCATAATGTATTCCATGTTAGTCAGCTCAAGCCTTTCTATGTTGATCCTATTGATACAATTGATGAGCTGTTGCCTATTGATGATGAAGGTCTTATTCAGTACATCCCCGAGGAGGCTATCATAGGTCAACGTGAGAAGAAGCTTTGCTCTCACTCCATCATTGAATATTTGATCAAATTGAGAGATTTTCCACCTAAGGAAGCTTCTTGGAGGCGTGATTCCATATTAGATGAGTTTCCTTACCTAAGGGACATATTGATGGTTGAAGCTTATTGACTATGGAGCCAGTTATGATGCATACAAGGACTTGACAACAAATCGTTTTAGAAAAGTTTTTATTCTACGTAATCTTCAGAATTATGCTGCCTACAACTCTTCAAGAGCTACATTTTGGCATGTGGTATGCTTCATTTGGATACTTCTACCGGACATTATGGGGTAGATTTGGCTCAATAGGGTCTGTTATACATCAAGCTATCTACTTCAATTTGAGTTCATCAATTGAAGACTTTAAGGCTCCAGTACTCTTGAAGAACTCTTGATCATGTATATAGCTAATAATTACTTCTATTCCTTCACTTCAATCCATATGTCTCTCATCTTTCATTTATTTTCCCATTTGTAACGCTCAAAATAGAGTAGTACTCTGTTCTATCCACCCTTTTCCAACCTTCGTAAGTTTGTTTTTGGGGGCAAAAACCCTTGGGATAGGATGGATTGTAAGAAGCTAGGAAGAATAATGGTTTAGTGTGAAAATAATAGTAATATCATGTCACACTGACATAGGTATACAAGGAGGAGACATGCAAAATTTCTCATCTTTTGACACATTAATACATTATTATCCCTCTCCTCATTACCTTGCTCCCAACTTCATTGGCTTCTTACTTCTTTCTATCTTTTTCTCTCCTATTCTAGTCTTTCTCTCTCCTCATCACTCTCTTTCTCTCACTTTTCCACTTCATCTCTCTCGTCTGCAGTCTTCTCTCTCCTCTTTCTCTCTCTCCAATTCATTTTTAACTCATCCCATTAATGCACAGTGAATCGAAATTAACAAACCCCATCTCAACTTAGACTTGACTCGACCAAGGTTCACTACAATGTAATTAATTTTTAGAATTAGATGATGTTTATGACAAATCACATGCATACATCATGGTGAGGAATTAATTTTAATTAAAAATTATTGTGTTCATAGCATGGATGCATGTGCACATTTGAATAGCGAGGGTTCATTTTAAAATAAAGATTATGTGGGTTATGGTGTAATGGTGATAATTCCTTTTACATTTTTGTGGTGCAAGGATTGGTTGATTTTATTACAATTAATAGTGTGTTTGGGTGTATGTGGAGGAATGAAAAGGAAATAAAAACTTGATGTGGTATGGGACGTCTACAAGGTCTAATGGCATATGAAAAATTGGAGGGCATATGTGTCCTCAAAAGTAATCACATAGACAATCAAGAGAAATGATGCCAATTAAAAAGATAAGGAAAACACAACCACTTGCCAATTTGAAAAAAAAAAGTGTACGTATGTGTGAGGATATTTTTCTCACTTTTTAGAGTTTGGGGGACTTTGATTTTCCATTTTCTTTCAATTGGTTTAAGTACATAATTTTGTGAGTTTGTACTTTTTTTTTTGGTTTTGTATTTCTATTTTTTGTGTTTTAAAATTTTTTAAGAAATTAAATACGACTCAACAAAAAGTAATGTCATCATCCAAGTTGTTGTGTTGTATGGGGTTTGGTCGTTTAGTAGTATTTATTGATTTATTTATTTTTAAAAAAGTTTTCTTCTAAGTTTTTAACATTTTTATTGTATTTTAATTGTAATTGGTAAATAAATTTAAAGGAAAGTTGTTTGGATTTTTTGATCATTTTTGGGGATTTTTTAATGTTTTTCTTTTGTAAAATGATGTGTTATTTTTTTAAAAATATACTATTTTACATAACTCTCATCTCTCTCTATCTCTCACCCATCCCCCTTTCTCTCATAAGAATAGCCACTATGCAAGAGGAAAGAAAGGAGAGAGAAAGATGTTTTGCAAGAGGAGAGAGAAAGACTAAAAAACTAGCATTCTTTCATTCGTCATATCAGGCCATGAAATTTACATCATCACGTAGAGGATCTCGTGCAGAAAAATCATAAAAAATCCAATGTGATGGCTTTTTTTAATTTTCTACCCATTTTTTCCCCTTCTTTCTCTCTTCCAAACAACTATACATCAAGAAAAAGCACCCCTTTGAGAGCTACTATAAGTACCCCTTTAAATTGGGCATGCCCACATGGTTTTGGAGCCTTTCTTGGCCTCCTTGGCTGCTCACTCCATATTCCCACATAAATTAAGGTCTCGTAGCCTCAAATTCTATGCATATAAAATTAATGTCCAAGTGATGGTTGGATGCTTCTTCATTATTTACAGACTCCAACTTGGTGCTTCACTACATCTCAAACTTCAAAATACTTTGTCTCTTGCACCCTAATCGTTTTGCACGATGAACCACTTTGGAGGCTAAAATAATTATTTTCATCCATAAATACCTTGCAAGTCTATCTAAAATTATCCAAAATCCCAAAAAAGTGTACCTTTAAATTTGCCTCTCATTGACGACTATAGATAGGGTGACCCGGCCCATCAAACCTATGAATTGATCTGCACACAGATAAACCATAGAGAGCATCAACAAGATGCTTCCAATAAAATACATAATATAACACAGAACACACTTCTCACCCCATCCCTAACAAAATCAAGGCATGAATTCCACGAGGGATAGGCCAAGTATAATCTGACAAAGAAGACAAAAGCTAGTTGCTAGTCAATTGCTCCAACATAGACCAACTAAAAGAGCTATTAAAGAAGTCACCCTAAGTGGTTGTCTGACTTGCTTACATGCTGACCTAGGACAATTGACCTAGGACAATTGGACCAAGAACTCCCATTAGGCGAGTACTTCCTATAGCCTATCTTATTTATTTATTTCTTCTTTTGGTTCAATCTCTATTCTTCATTATTTTATACTCGAATGTATAAAGAGGAAGGAGTTGAGCATATTATGACCCAAGGAGAACAGGGCATAAGTCTTAGGTCTAGTCTTGGTACCCAAGAACCTACCAAGCTCTTGAGAGGTGAAACGACTTTCATTTTTTTTCTCGCTCACTTTTATTTTTGTTCCAACCATCCTCATGTCATTTTCGAAAAAATGCCACCCCAAGAAATACAAGGCATCAGGAGCGGGTCTAACTCATCCTTAGGAATCTACCAAGCCTTCACAAGGAAATGAACATCAACTCTTTGAAATTTTTCTTTCTTTTGATTTTCTTATTTCAAGGGTTAGAACCGCTTTTTGCCCACCTTCATATTATATTCATCATTTTCTTCTTTTATTTAGCAAGCTTTCCTAACTGCCTCATAACTAACAGGGATTCCTAATACTAGCTCCCAAGTAGGCTAGTAGGACAGGGTTGTTAGAATATCAAGCTCCCATTACTCTTCAGTCAGTCTATCTTTATGTGTGCGACCAACATCAGCTAGATACAACTGTACACGTGTGTGACATTCAATAAGTCAGTGTAGTCAATGACTTAACCACAGTTAGTCTTCGTTAGTCATACCTATGTGTGTAAGTCTCTTTCAATGAGTATGATGGAAGTATAATGGAAGAAGAACAACAATGAGCTAAGGCTCATCTTCTGCTCCACTTTGTCTCTCTCCCTCTCTTCCAACATGGTATTAGAGCTTGAATGCCTGAAGCCTGAAGGCTTGGCAGTGGCTATTTGACATCAGGACATCAGATCTAAAGAAAACGTCAACAAAGGAGACTGTACCTGCAGTCCGTTTATTTGGAGAAGCTATATCTTGCTACAGAAATGGATTTTGGAGAAACGGCCCATTCACCCTAACCGTTTTGACATGGTCTATAACTTTGCAGAAGAAACTTTTTTCACATTCTTCACAGATTTTGAGATATTCAGCACAGACCTGTGCAAACTGGCTATTTACTGCAATAAACAGTAGGTGATAGCATCATTGCTTGATTGAGAGCTCATCTAGGAGATTAAAGAACTAATTACAAATTTGAAATAATAGTGGTCTGCTGTATACAGAAAACCTATAGCATGTATGCGCCTCTAACATGAGCTTGGAACTCTCAAACTTGTTCAGGAGTACCATTGAAGCATAGATATATGCTGGTAAGTCATATGGACTTGATTTCATGCATTGAAGCTAGGATTTTATGCTGAAAAATATTCAGATCTGGAATTTTTTTAATGGCTGAAAACTATCACTGAATGTAAGCAACAGGCATTGTCTCTTACTGAAGCATTACATGTCATTTTGGAGCTCCTGTCATTTGTATGACCTGACATATGTATGTTGAATGCTTGGAATACTAAAGAGAGCATTGGATACAATTAAGGATTGAAATATGGAGATGAAATAAATGCCTTGACATCTACTTGGCTGGTCATTTACAGTAAATGCAGTATATGACATTGCCTCTCTACACTCTTGAAGAAAATAGCATCATTTATCACTCAAGATCTCAAAGGAGTTGATTTTCTGAATGTCGGGAAGGTGTTTGAATGTCAAATTGCAAGTTTTAGACTGCATATTCTCTTCACTGCAGTAAGAATACATGAGATAGAGATACAATACTTGCAGAGTCTATGTATTGATTAAAATACCTACGAGTTATCCCACATGCTTGTGGATGTTTCTAATTTTGTAAAGGGCTAAAATACCATGTTTCTTTGGTGCTGAAAATTATTGTAGGAAACTGGTCAAACGGTCTTGAATTGTAGGAAATTGATCAAACTGTACTGAGTTGTAGGAAACTGTAATGAATTGCAAGAAATTGGTCAAACTATCTTGAATTGCAGGAAATTGGTCAAACTGTCCTGAATTGCACGAAACTGTCATGAACTATAGGAAATTGTCCTGAATTGCAAGAAAACTTGTCCTGAACTGTAGGAAAAGGAGTCAAATACTTACAGGTTGTATACATCACTAAATACCTAAGGTGCAACTATTGCAAATGCTCAAGGAACTGACAATATCACTCAAATTGTGGGAGAAAAGCTAGACAATAAAAATTTTGCCTTATGGAAGTCCCGTATGAAGAATTTTTTGGTTGGCAGAGGTTATTGGGACTTATGTATAGGTGATGAGATTGAACCTGAAATGCCTGAAAGGAATCTGACAAATGATCAAAAAAGGGCTCATAAGCTATGGACTGAGAGAGCATGCAAGGTGTTACATTGGTTTTTCTTATATATATCAGATACTATGGTTATACAAATTACTAGATGCAATTCCCCAAAGGATGCATGGGACATACTCAAGAAGAATTATGAAAATGTAACACATGCAAGAAAGATTTAGCTAAAGCAACAGTTCAATAGCATGTCTAGGAATGACAGAAGCATTCATGCCTACACTATAGAGATCAATAACATAGTGGATCATCTTGCCACCATTAGATCTTCAGTGTTTGAGGATGATATGATTGTAGTGATATTGAATTGACTTGACTTGCCAAAGAGTATAAAGCATTTGATATGTCTATTTTTGTGAGCTAAATCCCCTGAATGGGATGAGCTGATTGCTTTGTTGCTGCATGAGGAAGTTAAGCTTGGGTTGGATACAGGTTCTAGTACGTCTCAAAGCAGAGACATTGTTCTTTACTCTAGCCAGCATGGCAGAGGCGGCAGAGGCCATGGCTCTTTTTGAGGTAGAGGAGACACTCGAAACACTTATGGACAGTAGCAGCATAATGCCTGGCATGGCACGAATACACAGGGCCTAGCGGTTTTCGAGGTAGGGGGAGATTCCCTAGAGGCAGAGGAGGATCCTCGCAGTCAAATGATCTGTCGAACATGGAGAAGGACTGCCATTATTGCAGTAGTTATGGGCATATAGCCAAAGATTATCATAAGAAGCAAGCTGCCATGAAATCCAAGGATAGACAACATGTGTGACTAAGAATGCATCTAGACAGAACAGAGATTGCTAAAATTAAATCATGTTTATAGGTTGAATTCAGAGTCAAAGACCTTGGTGAGTTGAAGTATTTTCTTGGAATTGAGGTAGTCTCTACACCTCAAGGTATATAGCTGCTCTACAGAAGCAATATGCTCATGACATGTTACAGAAGTAGGGTATGGCTAAATGCAAGCCTATGGAGACACCTCTTGATCAGAATGTCAAGCTGCAGATTGATGTTGGGAATGACATAGAGAATGTGACCATGTATCGACAGATGGTGGGCGGCTTGATATACCGTCCTGAATTATGTTATGTAATGGGGCTGATTAGTCAGTTTATGTAGAAGCCTCGCAAGCCACATTTAGATGTAGTCAGGAGGATCATGAGATATGTAAAGGGTACTATAGATTATGGGATGTTTTATGCATATGGAAAATCCCTTGACTTGATAGGGTTTATTGATGTTGATTGGGTTGGTTGTGCCTATGATAGGAGGTCAACCAGTGGTTATGAAATTGGATTAGGTAGTAGTATGATCAGTTTGGCAGAGTAAGAAACAGCCTACTATTGCATTGTCTAGTACAAAAGCTGAGTACAGAGGAGCTGCCTTAGCAGCTTCTTGCAAAGCAGTTTGGTTGATGAAACTGTTGAAAGACTTGGGAATACAACTAGAAAGCAAAGTGAGATTACATTGTGATAACCTCAGCAGTGTTATGTTGGCTAGCAATCCTGTCTACCATGCTAGGTCCAAACATATTGAGGTTCACTACCATTTCATCAAAGAAATGGTTCTTACAAGGAAGATTGACTTGATTCATGTGAAGACTGAAGACCAAGTAGCATATATATTTACCAAGTCTCTTGGTAAAGAAAAGTTCATATACTTTAGACAGCTACTTGGAGTTTATCAGATGGTTTGAGCTTGAGGGGGAGTGTTAGAATATCAAACTCCCGTTACTCTTCAGTCATTCTATCTTTATGTGTGTGACCAACATTAGTTGGATATAGCTGCACACATGTGTGACATTCAATAAGTCGCTGTAGTCAGTGACTTAACCACAGTTAGTATTGGTTAGTCATAACTATGTGTGTAAGTCTCTTTCAGTGAGTATGATGGAAGTATAATGGAAGAACAATAACAATGAGTTGAGGCTCATCTTCTACTCCACTCTATCTCTCTCCCTCTCTTCCAACAAGGGTTACTAGGGTTACCCTCTAAGACAACTCTTTACATGTCCGACAATGCCTTCACAAGAGGCAAACAACTGCTCAAACCTCCCCAGACATAGCTAACCTAATCTTGAGACTTCATGCCTTGATTATGCTAGTCCTCAATGCAAGAAAGAAAATTTCCCAAAATACACATAACACATTGTGCTTAAGGGAAAATAACTTGGAAAGGAAAGACATCACCTAGACTAGCCGCAAAAAGTTTCCACATAGCAATTGCTTCCTTCAGCTACTCCTTCAAACATGTCTAGTGTAGCACTAAAAAAAAACCATTAAATACACTCGCACCAAACATACACATGGCATTTTGATCTATAAAATACATGATCTTCTTAGTATATACATTGCATCTTACCAAGATAAACAAAAAATGGCATAAGATGTGAGGGCTAGCCTCATACTACATATGCAAGTCAACTCCTTGCAATCTGATCATCGGCATTTAATATTGGGATTTTGTATATCCACAAGTCCAACCTTCCCACTGATATAACAACGATATGGGTTATCCCTTCTTGGGTGCTATTAGCTAAATGAATGACCTCATTGGACTCATGTGTCCTACCTTGATTGTCATTTAAATAGATTGGTCATTCGAGCCTCCTAAAGACCCTCCTATAGAGATAATCACATATTTATGCTCCTTTAATGTTAGTCTTACAATCCAAATTAGGTAGAATTTCAATCCTAGGCCCATCGCATACATGCGTCCTAGAGTGGTGCATAATATTGTTAGATGTATCACTATGGCATCTGATCTCATCCACTTGGGAATTGACCATGGTATGTCCACTTGGAATTCTTGGCCTTTCATCTAGCACACCAACCATAGTTTTAGAGATTTTACATTCCTCTTTATATTCTTGCACTGCCTCAACTTGCCACATTCATCTAATGAACTTATTAGTATGACCAACTTGCCTCACATACTTATGACTTTCATCCAACACATGGACCTTTAGCATTCTATATTTTCTTTATATGGGAAGCCTTTACTTGCCTCTATCCACATTGCGACTTCTCACTCATAGACATCATGCTTTTACTAAGAGGAACAACATCCACCCGCAAGCATGATTCACTTTTAGATGGAAAAGGTCTCTCAAGAGCCTTTCCAAGAGAAAAATATGAACCACTCATAGGACACTCATCCACACTTGTATTCCCAATGATTCTATCGATTTGTCCTTCACATTTACCTCTCATGGAAGTGCTATAAGCCCTACTAGCATATTATCACTGCACATAGAACTCACATTGCCTGCCTAGAGACTTTGACTACCAAGATCCCCCACACAGGTTGGCTTGGTATTAGCAAGTGAATCATCTCCTTGTAGAAAAGGTTGGATACTTGGATGCTCTTGCAATGAGTGGGAAAAAATTCAAAAGTCTTTCCAATATCTTTGAATATACTACTCATAGTTAATTGCTTGCATCTTAGCCTCACTTAATGACTTAGGATCTCACATCCTCACTTGGATTTGTGTATTGATCACTAAGCCACTCATAAAGAGCTCACACAACACATCATTCGGCAATAGAATATCTCTTCTTGGTCAAAGTCTAAGAATAACATCAAAGGCTCTAACATATTCTTTGATGGAGATATATGATTCTTGCCAAATCTGAGCAAGCTCCCCCAATACCAAAGTCATGGGAACCTACTTCTCATACTCATCTAGGAATTTGTCACATAGCAAGTGAGTTTTTGACAATTTCAAACATTGAAAAACATAACTCAAGAATTTTCAACCACTTTCCATGATAGACACAAGAGATACGATATAATATGTAATAAATCGACACTTATGCTAAATCTCGCACACCTGACCCAATATTTCAAAACATGGAGTTGTTGATGCCATCACATAGCCCAGTGACACTCACCTTCGTGCTTTGTCTCTCCATTTCTTACATCTTGTCACAAATCAACACCCATTTCCCCTCATCCCATTTGAATAGAAATCATGGTAAGAGAGAAAGAGGAGAGAGAAATACTAGATCTTGATCTTTTCATAGTATGCATCATTTTTCTTGCTATCTAGAGTGGAATAGAGTGAAAGAATTCAGCATCTCATGCTAGGAGGGTTCTTGCTGATTCCAGTGGCTAGCAAGCTCCATTTTTCTCCCATTCAAAGAGGTGCCTAAAATACGTCCCCTCCCCATCACATTTAGTTTTCTTCATTTGGAGGCTCTCAATCCTCATTAACACTAACTTATAAATTAACGGATTCATTTTCCTTGAATTTGTACTATAGGCAAGTGGTTTGCTTAAAATTGGATACTCAAGTAGACTAGAACTTGAAATTTAAAAACACAAGCGCGTTCTTGGTATCCAAAAATGCTACCCTAGCCTCCTGGATATTGTTTTTGGCTTTTAAATCAAGTAGCTACTTTATAATGTCAAATCTTACGGCCAAAATGGGAGTTAAACGGATTGGGATCAACAAATGGACACTTGTGTTGGATTCCTTACATTGAAATACACCTAGAAAAACTCCAATTTCTTGATCTGTGAGATCGACACATTTTTTGCTGAAACCGTCACTTTTACAGCTCCCATGCCACTTTTGCACTTTAAATTCCACCTTAAAATAAACTCTCACATGTGCTATGTATTTATTGATGGGCGTGTTTTGAGTACGTATATAGAGGTTCAAAAGCCTTGAATGTATGAGAGCTACCTAGGAGCTTATGACCCTAGGGGGTGCTTGGTATGGTGCTACAAAATGCGCAACTTGGACTATGATTTGGATCTATGATCTAGGTGGATTGCTACTTTTTCTCATGTGCAGAGAAAATGTGGTTATTTGGATGTTTGACTTGAGTGGATGTATCATTGGCACATTTGGAAGATGTGCAGATCAGGAGGGGTTGGTTGTTGTGATTCTAAGCATCCACTTGCAGAGATTTGACAATGACTTCTTGACTAGTTGTTCATCTCACATATGCAAAAGTGCATGGGGAGTTTTTTGTTTTAGACATAAGGCAAATATTTTCAAATAAGGACTTGCGAACTAAGGCTATTGTGAACCATTAGAAGGCTAACGGAAATGATGAGGCCTCCATGTGGATTTACCTTTTGAAGGTCTTAAAAGCATGTGATTTGGAGCATAAGAGTTGTCATTTGTGAGGAGGAAAAGAGGAAGGACCTTCGCATGGCGAAGGCATGGGGAGATGTCATGCAAACTTTTGTTGTCTAGTGCGGGATCCCTCCAACCATAGCATGAATCAAAGTCTTCTAAGTTCCTAGTTTTTGTGATCATGACTCTTGGTGTAGGTGCACTTTTAAGTGCAAAAAGCAAATATTCTCTAGCAAGTGCTTGAAATACTAATTGTGCTTCCACAAACCTTTGTCTTGCACTAGATAAGAGCTTTAGTAGTACTAAGTCAATTACTTCCTAGAAAAGCTTTAAGATTTTACAATGCCTGATGGGACCAAAAAAATGGGCCGGCACTGGCTATAACACTAGCCAGACCTCATGCATGCAATAGACACCTCTAACACCACCCGACCTCATCGTCCAGGAGCATCTGTAATAACTAAATGCGCACTAGATACTTCTAATATTGGGTTTGCAGCTAGATAAGAATCCAAGGAACCTTCCCCAAAACCCCTCAAAGGGTGTATCCCATACATATTGGTAATAAGTACAACGTATCACACACAAAGGAGGCACCCCACCCACTGATTGCCATGACCTCACTATTGCTCTCCTACATCTTGGGGATTGGCCCCTAGATGCGCTACTTTTACATATAAACACATTCGCACAAGACTCCTCTCTTTGTCAGCGAGATCCAGGAGATACGATGGTTCTTACCAATAATTTTCCCCAAGAAATGAACGACCAACCTACGGCAAAGGAAGTCTCACCCTCTCAAGCGTGGGTCAAGTATAATTCAAACAATTGCTATGCATTTCCAGGAGTTGATACCACATGTATGATTAATGCAATAGTGGATGTCTCATCGTGCACAAACAGTTTTGTTTCAAAATCAGCCTATGTGCTAGTATGCAAACAATCTTTCCATGAATTTCAACTAATACACGTATATGCTTCACATCTGCATAAACCGACTGACAAGGCCAACAACATAGCTCAAGTCTGGCCTTGTGATAGTCATGTAAATCAAACTCCCTACTATCCTCTTGAACATAGTAGGGTCTTCTATCTCATCCCCAAAGTCGGCACTCAACTACACATTTTGCTCCAATGGTACTGAAAGAGCCTTGCTGTCATACCATACTTGGATAACATATCCAAGCCATACTGCCTTTGGGATAGCCATATACCATCATCACATCTGATCACCTCAATACCAGGAAAATATCTCAGCTCACCCTAATCTTTCATCTCAAACTTCTTCTTCAAGAAGTCCTTAACTTCAGCAATCCCATTGTCACTCTCACTTGTAATAATCAAGTCATCCACATAGATGACTATGATGACCAAACCTGCATCTCCCTTTCTCACATAAAGTAAGTAATCAGCATCAGAAATACAAAATCTAGTATTGACAATATACTCTCCAATCTTGTCAGACCATGTGCTAGGTGCTTGCTTCAGCCCATAGACCGCCTTCTTTAACCTGCACACATATGTGGGATGCTCTAAATCCTCATAACCTGATGGCTACTCCATATATAGTTCTTCTTGCAATTCACCATGCAAGAAGGCATTCTTAACATCCATTCGCTGCAAACTCCAACCTTTGGTTGCTACCAAGGCAATCACACATCTAACAGTTGCCATCCTAGCAACTAGACTGGATGTCTCTTCATAATGTATGCCATATTTTTGAGCATAGCCTCTTGCAACCAGCCTAGCTTTATACCTGCTAACTGAACCATCTGCATTATGCTTGACTTTGTAAACCCACTTACATCCAATAGCTTTCTTACCCTTAGGTAAGGGTGCCAAATCCCAAGTCTTATTGGCTTCTAATGCAGCCATCTCCTCATTCATTGTTGCATCCCAATGAGTGTGACCAACAACATCCTCAAAACAAGTGGGCTCAACATCCTCAATTAGTTTCACCATATAAGCATAATGGTGAGCTAGATAACCTTCAAAACCAAATCTTTTAATAGGGTATCTGACCCTGCTGATCTGTGTACCACATTTGCGTACCAGCGGATCACTCAATGGATCCTTTACATTACTATGAGCTCTCTGTACACCTGGTGTCCTGATTGAAGGAATACCAAGCTCATCATCCAAACTCTTTGAACCACTAGAATCTCTATCAAATCTCAAATGACTGGTAGATGCATCATTACCATCCAACACTTTCTTCTTTCCTTTTTCCTTCCCTGCAACACTTATAGATCCACCTGAAGATGTGGGGCTACTCCTTAGTCTCCCAGACCAAGGGCTCACTATAGGTATAGTACCACATGATGTTTTTGGTCCACTAAGACTCCATGATTCTTATTTTTCTTTCTGCACATAGCTATCCTTATCATTATCATCATCTAATACATCACCATCAGGTGCATACAAGCTGTCCATCTCATCAAAGATAATATCCCTGCTCACTCTGAACTCACCTATGATAGGGTTATAATAGCGATACCCTTTTTGCTCTAAAGAGTATCCAATAAAAATACAAATTTTTTCCTTTGGATCAAGCTTCTTCCGTAGCTCATCTGGCACATGAACATATGCAACACATCCAAATACCTTCAAGTCTGATACATCGGGCTTCTTGCCAGTAAAGCATTCTTCAGGAGTCATCCCATGAGCTACAGCTGTGGGGGTTCTATTCATAATATAGACAGTATTATGGACAGCCTCAGACCAAATTTTTTTGGGCATATTCTTTTCAGCCATTAATGCCCGTGCGACTTCTGCAATATGCCTATTTTTTCTTTCTGCAATCCCATTTTGCTGTGGGTTATACCTGCAAGTAAATTGCCTCTTTATCCCATGAGTCCTCAAGAAGCCAGTATACTCATTAGAGAGGTACTCTCCAACTCCATCTGATCTCAAGAACTTCACTTTTAAGCCTATTTCTATTTCAATAGCTACCTTAAAATATTTGAAGTGCTCAAACACATCATTATTTTTCTTCATCAAGTATATCCATAACTTTCTTGAATAGTCATCAATAAATGTGACAAAGTATTTGCTGCCACCAAGAGATACATTCTGTGTAGGCCCCCAAACATTTGTATGCACTACATCAAGTATTTTTCTACTCACTTCTCTATCATGCAAGAAGGGTTGTCTTGCCTGCTTACCAAACTAGCATGCTTCACAGACTTTATGCAATTCTGCAACTCTAAATGAAGGCAACCCTGTAACCAATCCTCTAGATTGCATTTATTTCAGCCTTTGCACATTTTCATGTCCAATATGTTTATGCCATATTTCAATATCTACAACTACTCCTTTTCCTTTAGCATACACAGCAATATCCATTGCAAGAATTCCAATATCTAAAGTGAACATGTGGCCAACTCTACTTCCTTTTGCGACCAACCTGCACTTATCATTAAAGTCTTCTACAAAACAACATTTTGCATTGAATCGGACATGCAACTCCTGCTCTACCATTTGGCCAACAAACATTAGATTCTTTGTGATTGATGGTACATGTAATACATCTATCAGACTCTTTGTTTGGCCATCATACAAGGACAAGGGAACCTTTCCAATGTGTGAAATTGGGTGACATGAATCATCACCGATCTGTACATAACCTGGATTTTGTAAGTCGTGCATCTCTCCAAACCATTCAACATGACTGGTCATATGATTAGATGTATTTGAATTGGCATACCATACATCATCATGTGTCCCCTTTCCTGTAACTGCATTCATCATATGCTGCATAACAAACAAACGCTCATTTTTGTCTTCATTCTATTGTGAAGATGATGCATAGTTTCCTTGCTGCAATTTACCACTGCGAATATCATCCTTCTTAGCATAACAATTGGCTGCAATATGACATGTTTTACCACAATAATGGCAAACAATAGTAGAATTTCTAGAACCTCTATTTTGCCATCCACCTCTTCCTCTAGAGCTCCCCCTGCCGCTAAAGTTTCCTCGTCCTCCTGAAACCTGCATTTCACCAAATTGCTAATTGAACTTGTTTTGATGGTTATCACCAACATGTCCCATACCACGACCTCTCAAAGAGGATCTACCACATCCTCATTTTCTTCACCTGAAACAAACTCATAAAGGCCCTTTCCAATGAGGAAGTTCATCACAAGGAACTTCCATGAAGGGTAGTTGTTCTTGTCAAGCTTCTCAATAATGGGATTTCCATTGTTCTGCCATTATCACAAACAAGGATACAACACAACAAGCTAGTCTTCTGCAATCTTTCACAACACGTGCACATCAATACATCAAGCAACCTTTTTCACTGATTGCTCAATAGTACATGTAATCTGCAACCTGTTTGTAGATAAACCTTACGTTTGCTTCTTGCAAACACCTCAAATATTATAGATTCGAAATCTATAACCTGTGCACACTTTCAATCAATATAGCCGAAATCACAATGTACCCTGAAACTGTTGTCCACAACCTTGAAGCTCTAAAATGGGGCCTGAAATGGCCTCACATGCCCAAATCTCACAGCAATCTAAGATTTTCTCTTTACCTTGCTTCCGGTGCCTCCACAGACACTATCCAAGAGAGAGAGTGGAAGAATGGGAGAGCTTCTTACCTGTTGCTTGCTTGCTCAAACCTTGCTTCTTCTCCTTCACTTTAGCCTCTCTTAGTGGCACGGCTCTAATAGCATGTCAAGAATCGTGTGGTGGGGGACTTTGCTTGAGCTGTTGCACCAAACACACACTGTATACACAAGAGGAAGCTCACTCAAGAACATAAGAAGAGGGATGGATGCCAAAACTTTTTCTTACTAATTTTTTCTTCTTCTTCCACACAGTATACAATGTACACAAAGTATAGATAAGACACAACATAAAGGAAAGTGGCCTTCTTAGTCAAACAATACATAATCGAGTACACTAATCGATTGGCGCTATATCACTACAAGATATAGACCTTATAGCGACGTTTAAAGCGACGAAAATACAAACAATAAAATTTGCCCCCGTCGTCGCAAAAAGCGTCGTTATTGACGACGCCATAGAATCGTCGCTATATGCATCGCTATATGCGTTGCAAATGCGACGCATATAGCGACGGTTACAGAGAATTTGCGACGCTGATAGCGACGGCAATAGCGACGCGTGCAGTAAATTTGCGACGCAAATAGCGACGGTAACAGAGAAAAAAAAAATTTGTGGCAGGGCAGCAAGCTGCCCTGCCACATATAGCACTGTGTGCTGTATGAGAGCCATACAAAATAGTTTCTGCACTGCTTCATATAAAGCGTTTGCAAACAAAAAGAATGTATACTGAAATCATAAAACTGATGGATGAAATGAATACATGATATCGCATAAAATGCGATTGGTACAATCATAAAACAATATCACTAATACATAGAAAATGTCTACATAGATCGGGCGACTAAAAACTAAAGGTATGTGAGCTCTAAGGATCCAAGGGCGAGCTACAAATCGTCGTCCCCCGAAAGCTCTTCCCGCTGTAAAGGAGCATCAAACGGATTCTGTAGAAAAAGAAACAACATATCAATCCACCATACAATAATGCATTCAAATATCTCATGGTAACTACGGACAAGAAAGATGAGTGACTTACTGGGCCGCCGCGTCTATACAATCGGTCGACCAATGATCTGAGACCGTGCCTCTCCGCATATCGAGTCTCAAGGCCTTGGGGATAGCGATTTGTAATGGAGTGCTGCAAAGAAAACAAAATGCTAACTGTTAGAAACATGATTGTCAGTACAAAGAATATCTCAAAAAAACAAATAAGCAAAACAAAAGAGAATCTTACAAAGTCCTCCAAATATGTCCTGTGGCCGCCACTCCCAAGATGATGTACCGATCCGGCCTCGATTCGTGCCCTCGCCGCCTCCCGCTGCTGACTCCAACTTCCTGGCGAATTTGTAGCCTCCTCCCTCAGTCGGTGCCAGTCGTCTGCA
Source organism: Lygodium microphyllum (assembly GCF_053477565.2). NCBI lineage: Eukaryota > Viridiplantae > Streptophyta > Polypodiopsida > Schizaeales > Lygodiaceae > Lygodium > Lygodium microphyllum. The sequence continues at coordinate 124,344,499 of NC_141157.1, forward strand.
TCTAACCACTCGGGCTTTGGAGCCCCACTCTTGATTGCCTTGCGTGCGTCGGATCGTCTATGTGACATGTATGCACGCATGCAATCCATCATCCAGCCCGTAGAGAATCTATCCACTGCGGCTGGCACTGGGAACTCCTCGTGCAAGGATGCTACTATGTACTCCTTGCTCCCCTCCGGTATGTTCCTCCAATGATCCAGGACGTTGTGCCGAAAAACTTGTTGGCACAACTCCCTCATGCGAGCCATCACCCTCCTCCCCTCATCATTCATGATGATGGCTCCTGACCTGCCATCCACTAGGTATCCATAATCCCTAGGAGTGTGCCGTGTATGGGCCCTCTCCCATCTCCGTCCACGCTCCTGGGCATATCCAGGAGATCCCTGAACATCCGGTGTACCGACGAGGGTACCCTCTCCCGGAGTGCCACACAAAGGGGTGCCGCCAGAGGGTGTGCCACCAAAAGGAGTGCCACCAGAGGGGGTGCCACCAAAAGGAGTGCCACCAAAAGGCGTGACATCTGCCGACGGCTGCGCAAAAGCCGGAGTAACTGGAGTGGACGTCCCCACAGGTGTGACAAATCCTGGCGGTGACCGAGCTCCAGCTGAACGACGAGACGGAGACACCGCGTCCGTGTCTCCACAGCAGCACCCCCCTGATCCTCCTGTAGTCGCAGTCCCTCCCTCTGGCCCAAGTCGCAAGCGTCGAGATCGTCTACTCGAAGCTGAAGCATCTGATCGCGCCGAAGCTGATCTAGCAGAGCGTCCTGATGAAGAACGAGACAGCTCCTGATCTGCTATCTCTCTGAATCTCGCGAGCTGATCTCGAGACATACGTGCCATCATCTCCTGAAACTCCTCATCGCTCATCCCTCGACTCATCCTGAAAATGTCGATACCTGCGCAGATAAAAAATAATGTTAGAATAATCAATTTAAACTATACAAAGCACATTAATAAAATCATTTTTGAAAAATCCCTCTTAAAATGCATATCTTATCTACCTTTATGGAAGATCTAAACAACGAATTGAGTAATACAATTCTCCAAGAATGAAGTATTCTATGGTCCCATGTTAATCTCCTGACACAACTCTGCATACACTGGAAGGTCGATAGACATGTCACCACAAAACAACGAGTCTGTCTCGTTCTCAAAAAATTCTACGACTTCTGTATTTCCATCATTGTTAGCCGATGCAGGCTCCAAGCTTGCGGTGGCCTCCACCCCTTGTAATTTCGATCCCTCTATTTGCATATTTTCTTCATCGATGCCTGGAACATCGCTTTGATCGTATACTCTCGCACCTCGAGGAGTTGAAGGTATAACATACCACCATCGAGGTTGTCGGGGATTTGGATAGAAGATTACCTGTTCACAAACACTTACAAACTGTCTTCAAACCATTGTGACATAAACCATGTCGTATTACAATTAGCAAGCAAATGCCTAGTTGCACCTGTTCACAATGCGCCGGCAACACAAAGGTGTCGCGCAAATCCATCCATTTTTTTTCGGAATCTATTTCGAGAAATCCAGATGGACCTCGTCGAACTGTTGCGCCAGCTCCTCCAAGTACCACTTTGAACCACTGCACGTCGAATATTATCATGGAGAAGCTACGGTAATCCACCGTAATAATACTTTGCAAATTCCCAAAATACTCCATCTCATCCACAACCGTGTTCGGATCCGTTGTTCGTCGTCGGCTCTCTTGCTCAAACCTTGCCATGACACCACAGTCCATTGTGGAGCGCATTTTGTCAATACGCTCCACTCGAAAATGCCGTCCGCGCGACCACGCTGCACTATATATTTTGTACTGCACATTGAAACACTCAAATTAGATGTAGCAAGCAAATTTAGATACGACACATTCTAAACCCCTCATTACCTTTGGACTACATCCCCTCGAGAACTCCCACTCCTCCATTGAGACCTCTGTCCCTTCGCTGGATGCTGCGGTCAAGGCTCCATGCAACCATCGTGTTGACATAAACCGCGGCATCTCCTCCATGCCTTTGGGATATCGAATATGTCGATGACGCGTACTGCGTCGGAATTCGGCTCGTGCTTCCTCTCGATCTTGCCTTGCAATCTGGTACTTGGCGAGCCACGTCTCCATGGAGGCATGGTGCAACATACAAAAGCGATTCACCTTCTCTTCCATTGAGGCATCCATTCTTTTTTCTACCCCATTTCCAACCACCACATCTCCAGTCAGCCTGTCATCGTCCTTCAGCGTCCATAGCATTTCATTGTCTGGTTCCACCGTTGGTAGCCATTGTGAGATATGCACTAACGCCTCTGACACCAACCAACCTTCCACCATGCTACCTTCCGGACGAGCTCGTTGTCGCACAAAGCCTTTCAGGGTTTTCATGAAGCACTCCAGGAAGAACATCCATCGCGTATGGACAGGTCCAGCAATCTCCACTTCATCCACAAGATGCACAAGAAGGTGAACTTGTATCGTGAGCATGCTAGTGGGCAGGTATTTCTCAAAGAGACAGACCGTCTCAACTGCTCCCCGCCTTGCGGATTCAATAGAGGACGTCTTAATCTCTTTCTGTGAGATCCATTGCACCAAAGTCGACAGCTTGTAAATGGCCCCGTGAATTTCTGGAGTTAGGCATCCCGCGATCGCGATCGGTAGGACAAACTGCCAAAAATGAGAAAGCATTAAGAATAATGGTCACTTTTCAAATTTCAAAATGTCCACGCTAATTAAAATCCATTCTGTTCACAAACCTGACATATCTTATGCCAATCATGGGATTTTAGCCCAAAAATCTGGTCATCTTTAGAAAATGCGGACCTGAGAGAACGCATCATACCCGTCGGAGTGCAGATAGACTTGATTACTTGCTTCACAATGCGCTCTTCTTTGGTAGACAAAACCCAGGGAGCGCGAGGAAGCTGCACTCCCCCTTCAGCACTCGACTGCGGCCAAAGCGCCTCCATCTTACCTACCTCCTTTAAATCCATTCGTGCCCCTATAGTGTCTCTCTTTCCTGTGATGTGGTCCCATAGCAAGCTGCCCACATTTTTGAAAATATGCATGGGATCCAACAAGTGGTTGACCTGTAAGTGGGTCCAATATGGCAACTCGTAGAAAACTGAGAACCGCCGCATTCCATTTGGATGTGAATCCGGGTTTACCATTTTCAGCTCATACCAGCTTGCAGCGTTCATACGTGCTGGAGGTCGTCCAAGAAAACCTTCCCTGAGTTCATGATCCTCCGGCAAGAAAGCGGCGTGTCCTTGGTATACCATCTTCTTCATGGTTCGTGACCTTCGGGAGTCTAACTGTGGCCCACACAATGGACATGCATGATAACCTGAGGTAACGAGACCTGCAAGGCGATCCACGACCTAGTGAATACTTGATTGAATGAAATAAAATATAGATATTACCGGCGAGAACAAAGGTTTGCTCACCTGAGCACTCTCCCAATCCCGGAAAGTCATGCATCATCCACATGAGAATGGCTCGAATGTTGGCTGACCGCCGACCATCGCGCCTGCTCATATCTTGCACCGTGACCCCCTCCTCCCACAAAATCTTAAGCTCATCGACTAATGGACGAAGATACACGTCCATATTTTTTACTTTGTAGCGGCCCGGGACGAGCAAGCTAAGGATGAGATGTCCTTTCTTCGTAGAAAGCCATGGAGGAATGTTGTAGTTGACAAGCACTATAGGCCACACATTGTAAGAAGTCGAGCGTAGACCGAATGGGTTCACACCATCCATGGCGAGACCGAGCCGAAGATTCCTTGGCTCTCGCGCAAAGCCTGGGAAGGTAGAGTCAATGTGGCTCCATGCACGCGAATCTGCTGATATTCGTTGAACTCCATCCGTGGACCTATTCTGCACATGCCACGTTGTCAAGCTTGCCATGGCAGACGTGCGAAACATGTGGTTTATGCGGGGGATGAGCGGAAAGTGTCTGAGGACTTTTTGAGGGATGGTTTGCCCTTGCAAGTCCTGTCGATACCTGTGAGCACCACACTTTGGGCATGTCTCCATACTCTCGTATTCATCTCGAAACAATATGCAGTCGTTGATACATGCATGGATGTTATTGTAGTCCATGCCAAGCTTCCGTAAAACATGTCGCGCATCATCACGAGACTCAGGCATGGTGTTTGCAGGTGGCAATATATGATATTTCAATAACCTGAAAAAATCATAAAACACCTTGAAAAATCTATCCATGTTTGCAATAATACTGTTTTAAAAAAAAAACAATAAAGTCTGTGTGCAAGGTACCTGAATAACTCAGTCACACTCGTATCACTCCAACCGTATTTTGCTTGCACACTTAAGAGTGCAAGCAATGTCTTCAACCGAGATACTCGGCACCCATCATATAATGGTATGGATGCTTCCTCTCTGAGCGGGTCAGATGTCTCAACATCCATGGGAATCAATGCATCGATCATTGCCTCCATCTCAGGCTCCAAGATTGTAGGCAAGTCGGGAAGGTTGTCTGTCTCCTCTGGCATTGACGGTATAGATGGGCCTTGCGAGTGGTCGATTGGCTCCTGCAATCCATCCATCGCACATCCACGAACTCTTCTAATTGGCCGCAAAGGGTGCACTCCCCCTTGGGTCGAGACATCACCCCCCTGGATACAAAATTTACCAACAAGACCCAATCTTATTGTGTATGGTTTTCAATTAGCTTGAGAGTACAATGCATGAAAAATGCTAACTTCAAATTACCGTACCGTTTGCTGAAAGTCTGCAATCGCCTGATCAATGATCTCAGATTGAAACTCGCCAAATCGTCGTACGTGTTCTATAAACAATCGGCGTTTTCGTCTAATTGCCAACTTGCATTGAGAGCAAGGACATGGGACACGCTGATTAAGATACGACTCACGATCTTGAACAATAGGACCTTCTTCGTTTGCCATCTTATCTACATTACAGCAAACAAGGCTTAAATGGATACCTTTATGGAGATGTACATCAAGTTGCAAGTTGACCATAAACCTTGCATTGTATATAGTAGTCGAGAGATTTTCCGATGTTATATCTCGGCCTTGTATCATGCTCAATGATTTGTTTGTCCCGGTAGATAATTTTTTGTTATATCTCGGCTTTGAGTATAAGTAATCCATTTTAAAATTAATGCGCGCCATCTATGAAATTTTATAACTATAGTAATAAAATTTATTTCAATCAATTCTTCTCATAGTCATAAGACCTGAGAGAAATTATCCTATACTCAATTTAAGGGTTTCTTTTTCTATAATAATAATTTTGGGTTCATTTTGATGAAGTACGTGGCCGTATGCAAAGCACATTGCATACCATTATCAATACGTATATTATCTTAAATTTTCTTCCCTTCCCTCTCCCTCTCTTTCTCTCCCTCTCCCTCTCTTCCTCTCTTTCTCTCACCCTCACCCTCTCCCTCTCCCTCTCGTTTTCTTTCTCTCCCTCTCTCATTTCCTCCCTCCCCCTCCCTCTCCCTCTCCCTCCCTCTTTCTCCCTCTCCCTCTCCCTCTCCCTCTCTCTCTCTCATTTCCTTCCCCTTTCCCTCCCTCTCCCTCTTCCTCTCCCTCTCCCTCTCTTTCTCTTTTTTTCCCTCTCCCTCTCTATCTCTCTTTCTCTCTCATTTCCTAAACAAGCAAAAAATAAAGTGATTTAAACATCCTCCAAGCAAAAGGGAGAGGGAGAGATACAATGCACTCTCCCTCTCTTTCTCTTTCTATCCCTCTCTCATTTCCTTTCCCTTCCTCTCCCTCTCACTCTCTTTCTCTCTCATTTCCTCTCCTAAACAAGTAAAAAATAAAGTGATTCAAACATTAAACAAGCAAAAGGGAGAGGGAGGGAGAGAGAGAATGCACTCTCCCTCCTTCTCCCTCTCTTTCTCTTTCTCTCCCTCTCCTATTTCCTCCCCCTCCCTCTCCCTCTCCCTCTCCCTCTCCCTCTCCCTCTCTCTTACTCTCTCGTTTCCTCTCCTAAACAAGCAAAGAAGAAAGTAATTTAAACATTAAACAAGCAAAAGGGAGAGAGAGAATGCACTCTCCCTCTCTTTCTCTCCCTCTCCCTCTCTTTCTCTCCCTCTCTCTCCCTCTCCCTCTCCTTCTCTTTCATTTCCTCTCCTAAACAAACAAAAGAGAACGATTTAAACCTTCAACAAGTAAAAGAAAGAGAGAGGGAGACTCACCAATGAGATATGGCGAGCGTGGGCGGCTTCTCTTTGCAACGAGGGCTCCTCCTCTCCTTCACGAACAACGACGGTGGCGGTGGCGGCGGCGGCGGCGGCGGCAAGTCTCTTCCTCCTCTTCTCCCACAAAGCCTTGGCTCTCTCCCTCGCTCTCTCCCTCGCTCTCGCTCTCAAAAGGCGAAGAAAACAAAATGAAAACGGCGCTCTGGTTTCGGCCGCGCTTTTTTTCCCTGCGGCGTCGCAATTGGCGTCGCTATATGCGTCGCTATTTGCGTCGCATTTGCAACGCAAATAGCGACGCATATAGCGACGCCAATTGCGACACATATAGCGACGCCTATAGCGACGCCGACATCCGCCGTTGCTAATCGGCGTCGCTATTGCCCCATTCCCTTGTAGTGTATCTTTGCCAGTTGTAGATAGGTGTAACAACCTAAATATAATAAGTGATAAGTCAGTGGCCATGTGAGTGTCACAATGACCACCAACGTGCTAAGTGTAGACGTCCGGACCCATCTAGCCACGTGGTCCATCATCAATGTCCGCACGTGTTGAGCTTGCCATCTCAACATGTGAGGGATAAAATGGTAGGATAGGCTCCCTACACAGGCTCCAAATCACCAGGAGGTGGGCAAAGTTCCTCTTGGATCAGTTCGTTGCACCACTTTGGGATCTTTAATAGTGAGGGAGGGTCACCTCTCTTTTGTCTCACTATCTCCCTAAGCATCCACCTTTTTTCTTGGTTTTGATGCTTAGAAGGCCATTATGCATGCCATTATTGAAGAGAAGCAAAGATCAGTGAAGGAGAAGAAGATCTCTACTAAAAATTCCATGGAAGCTTGACCAAATCTTGAAGAAAGAGGAAAGAGAAGCCTCTCTTGAAAAGTAACCATAGTTTATTTCCCTTCTAAGCCCGGTTAACTCCCATGTGACCAAGTTACCTCAAAATTGTATGAAGATTTGATGTGACGACCCACTATTTTAGGCTTCCATGGACATATCTGTCCCCAAAGATCTTTAGATATAGTCTTTATCTAACTGTAGATGTCCCGCCAGCCACTACTACTCATTGTTCATGTCTTGTACATGTGTGTACATGTGTAGTACTTGTCTGAAATTAGTTTTTATGGTGAAAATTGGAATAAAATAAAAGAAAAATGGATCAAAGACCAATGCTCTAATACCAGTTGTCAAGTGGTGAACTGGAGAGAGAGAAAGATGAGAGAATACTACAGAAGAGAGATGGAGTGTAGTGGTGAGAGAAAGAGAGTGACAAGGAGAGAGAATGACTAGAATAGGAGAGAGAAAAATAGAAAGAAGTAAAAAGTCATTGAAGCTGAGAGCAAGGTAATGAGGAGAAGGACAGTAATGTATTAATGTGTCAAAAGATGAGAAAAATTACATGTTTCCTCCTTTTATACATATGTCTGTGTGACATGGTATTACTATTATTTTCACACTAAACCACTATTCTTCCTAGCCTCTTACAGATGCATCGTTTATCACCTAATAAAATGAATCCAATTAGCCTTCACCCACCCACTACATTGCACTTTAGGCTAGTTCAATGCACATATGGGGGTTGGGGTTTATTAGTTGTGTGTGTAGTCTTATGAGTCATTTCCCCACCTGTCTTTCAGACCATGGTTATGGTACATGTCAGTATTGATTTTTCTAGTCTAGTCAGTGTCAAGGATATCCTAATATGGTATGCTTGGTTTTTTCTTTTCATTTATGTGCTTGATTATGCTAGCACTCATGTGGGTCTTTTATGGTCATCTCTTTCTTGTGAGACAAATGAGGACATTAGGATCTCTAACATTGTATTTGTCTGTTATTTTATGTGTTTTAGACACTTTAGATGGAGAGCACATTAGTGCATTTCTTTTTGTGTACTTTTGGCTATTTTTTAGGGGTTTGAACACATTTAGGATTTTCCTATTTTTTGCCTATATATAGGTAGTTGCCCTCCCACTGTTATTATCCATGATCCATCATTTATCATTTGTGATTAGCTAGCCCTCCTCATTGTCTCATCCCCCTGCTACCATTTGGCACCCACACTAACATGTAGAGCTGCATTTTGGGGCTACTGTTGTAGCCTTATAGCTTCATCCATTGCAATCACATTGTTCCTTCTCTCTCATGTGTTCTTTCTTTGTCTCCTTCTCTCCTTGTTCACTTTTCTCTTTCCATTGTGCACTCTCTCATCCAAAATAAGACTTCTATACAATTCACTCCCAGCACAGTCGTCAATTTTTAGGTGGGGTCATGGGTAGCTATTATTTCTTCCCCCTTATGAAAGCAGCTTTGCCAGTTCCTCAAGATTGTTTTATGTCTCTTTCACACTAACATCTAAAGGATTATCCAAGAAATAACCTATTCTTTCACCATATTTATGTATGTAATCCTATAGGTAACTAATTTACTGATGTAATGTTGAGTAACTTAGTCCCAAAATCACCCAAATAGTGAAATCTTAGAGGTACCTATGCCTTCAATTGATTTTTTGAGCTCTAGATCACCAAGGGTAGGCAAAGAACCTCCTAGGCCACAATTTTTACCCCTTTATGGACATAAACAAAAGGGATGGTCAACTCTATTTTGTGTTGCTATCTTGCCTAGCTGTAATATTTCCGCACACTGCGTACCGTAAATATTGACTTCCCGCACGCCGTGTAAATCCTGTGCAAGGGTATCACCTACATCGTATTATTGGTAGCTTAATCCATACCGTGCATGCTCAAAAATGAGGCCGCCACATTGTAAATACGAGGCTGAGGTTGAAGACCGTAAAAAGCCGCGAGGGAACACCCTTTTTGAAGGGGCAATTTGGAGATTTTAGGCAAATTTTTTTTAATTATTATCCCTTCCCCCAGCCGATGCATGGCTGGAGGAGAGGGAGTGTGGGGAGGAATGGCCAAGGAGGAGTGGGACGGATATGCATGAGGAGGAGTCCTCCACGTGTGTGGAGGCCCTCTTTCCCAAGGCCTATAAGAACCCCCTCTTGGGGGGGGGGGGGGGGAAAGAAGGACATGGCGGCAGAAGGCTGATGAGAGGGAGAGGCCGGACGTGAAGGGACGGGCCGTGGAGAGGGAGGTCGCCGACGCCGCCGAGCTGCAGTCCGCCCTGTCCGCCAGCCGCCATAGCTGCCGCCTCAGTCCCGCCAGGCCATCTCAGCCGCCGCCGCCACGCTGGAATTCGACTCCTTTTCCCCCCCTCGACGTCACAGCTGAAGCTCAGAAGCTTCTTGAAGCTTCTTTAGAAGCTTCTAAGGGGGGGGCCTCCTTAAGCCCCCTTCCCACCACATTCCCCAAAAGACCCATTCATACCCCTTCCCGGAAATTGAAGAGGAGAGGGTGAAGGCCGTAAAGACTCCCACAAGACCCTTCGAAAAAGGCTTTCGCAAAAAAGGACTTTAAAGCCGCAAGCCATCCAAGAATCAACTCCGTGCCAACACGGGGTTTTCCCTAAAGATCTCCTAAAGCCCTTTTCGGCAAGCGCCATTCCGCAAAGGAATCTTCCGCATACGAGGAAAAGGCCAAAGGTCGGGAGGTTGCATTCCGAGGCAAGTAAATCCGTAGACCACAAAGGCAAATCAGAAGCCGACTCTACACCTACGATGGCCCCAAAAAGGACACAAGATGCGACTGCGGGAGGTTCATCTCCGAGTATACAAGTGGATATCCCCCCGACCCCTCAAGTCCAGGTTCTTTCGAGTTATTTTCGCATAAAGAAATGATTAGGCGCGCTTAGTTCATAAGGGAGATTGCATCTTTACGCTTAATTTTAATGCATGTGGAAATTGGAAAAAAAAAATACATTTGGTAAAGTATCTCTTGAAACATTAGGCAAGATTGAAATATGTCATAAATTTGAACGAGTTATCCACCTTAGAAGACTAGTTGCATGTAGTCTCTTTGGTACATTATCAAAGTAATGAGCCTAAACACATATTCTTAGGCAAAAGAAATGAAATTGATGAGTGCATTTGGTTTCTAGACATGGTAGAAATAAGCGTGTGCCGCATGACAGGCAACATCCTCCTCGTAATGATTTCTTGAGGAAAGGTTAACACCCATAAGATATAATCCGAAAAGAAATAATAGAGTACGGAAATGATCTTATGGACTTGCAAATAGCATATAAAATGGAATGAATTAACACTAGCTTAGTTTGGTATAAACTTCGTCAACTACATTGTAGCTAGGAGAATGTTGCGTATTGCATAGTCATCATGCGGAAACGTCATTCATCAGAAGCCGCATTTAGGAAAGGTTGCATGGTTCGTCAAAGCATAAAATTCGAAAGTATAGACTACAAGATTGTAGGCATGATTAATAGGTCTTAGGAAAAGTTAGTATCCAGATTATCATGCTTTTTTGCTACACCAAGGAAAGATAAAATTATCATAAACCATGTGATGCGTAAAAGCAATAAATCGCATGTTTACGCGTATTGGTGTAGTTGTAACTATTGTTCTCCATTAGATGTAGTTTATTACCTTTAGAAGGTTCATCCTTGTTGCAATACAAGAATATTGAGTTGTCTAAGTAACCTAAAACACAAGGGATTCATATGGGCATGGCTCAGTCGATATGATAGGTATCCCAAGTGCCAAGTGCAATAAGATTTCGACCTAGTTTTACACTTGTTGCCAAGTCTAAAACCGCAAACCCAAAGATCTTACACACGTTCACGAAATGTCGAATCAATTGGATGTTCAAGCATAAAATGATCTAAGGTTTTATCCTAAGGATCATTCGTTCTAATGATGAAACTCCGACGGAGTTGCAAATTTCTAGGACCATGGGCCAACATAATTAGGAATGGGTTGGAGGATACCCTAAATCCTGCTACTCGGTTAGAGGTAATTCCGTGGCCGGAGGACGCCATTCAATGGGTGGAATGATTCCGTGGAATGATGCAACACATGTGCAAAAAGGTTGCAACATCGTATAGACTTGAGATTTGTCCACAAGAGAGTTTTGTCATCTCTCGAAATGAGGTTGGCAAGTTATTAAAAGAATTTAACTTACAAGAGGATGAGTAATCATCCTGTTACTCACTTTTCTTGGGGAATAATTGCCAAGGAAAAGGAAAGTTAGGTATTTGCCTTGAAGCAAATGACCAGACAATAAACTAAAGCGACATGGTCGCTAGAATCTACCACAACAAGACCTAAAGTACTGGTAGGGTATGACCCTAACCCAAGAATGATAGGAATCTTGCCAAGTTGCAATTGATTCCGGATCGAATGCAGGTTGCATTCGGAGAAAAGGAGTCACTCCTTAACAGTTTGCCAGCTAAACAACCATTGGAATTGATTGTGCTTGTAATAGTTTAGAAAGCACTGTTTGCATTGTTTGCTCAAGGAACTAAAGGATGAAAAGATATCTAAAGCTTCAGGTTGAAGCCTGAAGGGAGAGGTAGCTTCAGTTACCCCCGACTACCTGCCTGACCCTAACCAAGGGGGTTGTTAACCGCGCCGGGAATGTGGACCGAACCCGCCGCGAGAGGTCTCTCCGTTGAGTTCTACTTGGAGCAGGAGGACGCTTGGGTGCCAGGGGGGGCTCTGGCTGTAAATCCCTCGCCTTCCGGGCCCTGCACAAGAGTCTAACGTGACTCGGGATTGGATCTCGAGGCCCGCATATTAGTCTACGGGCGGAAACTTGGAATAGTGATCCCTGGTGGATTACTGGATAGCCTTCGGGCGGATTATGAATACGCCTACGGGCGGGAACTCCTTGTATTTCAAAGATAAAAGGATAAAATGATAATAAAGAAGTTGTTTGGCATTGTTTTCTTTATGTCCTGTGATAAGATTACGTGAAGGAACCAGTGCATAACAGGGTTAATCAAAGAAGCTGTTTGTATATGTCAAACTAATGTGGTAGGTAATTACATAACTAAAACAAACCGAGGAAAGTGCGGAGGATGGACCATGGGTCCGTCCTATGGACGGGTGGTCCCGGTTAGCCGGGAACTTTTCTCAAAGTCTTCAACGAACAGAGGATGATCGTCATCACCGAAACAAGTAACGAGAACGATGACTTAGAATTAACTATTACCCGATTCACGCTGTTTTAGGGGAACGGAATGGGACTATGCCTTATGGCAGAGAGGTCGAGCCTTGCATCCCTCTCGTTTCCCATTCTCCTTGAACCAAGTGCAGCGTGAATCCGCTTCGGACCTGGCGTTTCTGCGTAAAGTAGTTCGCTCGGGTCTGACGCTAGTTGTTGCTAGCTAATGACCAAACAGGAAAACCCAAATTTAGGTCGATCCTAAGTGGGAACGGCCAGGATACTTCCGCTACGTGGCAGACGCGGGAAGACCTAGATCGCAAGTCCCGTAACATTCCATGGGAGTGCCGGGCGGAGCTTTCTAGACATCCTTCCCGATGGACTGCTAAGACGTGTCCGGAATGATTCTAGTGGACACGTTACAGTTGGTATCAGAGCAAACCAACAAAGGACTTGTTTTAGGAAATTTTAATAAGAAGAAGTAAAGCAAATGTTGTGTCCCAAACATTTCCTTACTTTGATTACTGTCTTCCAGAATTATGAAGCATGGAACAGGTTCTTAGTGTTCCGAGTCATGTTCATGACCGCGATGCATTCCACGAATTATCAACAAAGGGTTGAGATGATGAACATCCTAGACCGCATTTACAATCCATCACCTGTGTACATGGAACAGAGATGGATGGGTGTTTCAGGGATCTATTACATAACTGCCTATCGACCTGCTTACCTTCAAATTAACTTGAAGAAAATCAAGTGGATGGAGGATTTGAAGATCGATGACCCCAATCCGTACTACTACTCAGTTCCTGTAGCTGAATGCAACAACATCTTATTCTCCTCGAATTAAGGTATCAACTTGTTCCATCGCCCCAAGAAATAATTGTACCTCGAAAGGGCTATGCTGATATGAATGGAATAAAACTTTTTTTTAAATCAACGATTGTCTCGACTATGAATATTGATAAAGAAGTAAAGTGATTTGGTCACTTGGCTAAAGGAATATGCGGACGTAGTTTCTGAAGAGTTAACAAAACGTCCACTTCAAAGAGAAGTAGATCATGAGATCAAGCTAGTAATAGGAGCTGCGCCAATTGCGAAGAGACCCTATAGAATGTCTATATCGGAAGCTATTGAGTTGAAGGAACAACTCAAGCAACTGTTAAACCAAGGCTACATCCGGCCTAGCAATTCACCATGGGGAGCTCCAGTTCTATTCCAGAAAAAGAAAGATGGGACACTTCGACTATGTATTGATTACCGTGGGTTGAATCAATCAACAGTCAAGAACAAGTATCCTATTCCTAGAATAGATAAGCTTCTCGATCGCCTTCAAGGTGCAAAGATCTTCTCCAAAATTGATCTCAGGTCAGGTTACTACCAAATCAGGATCAAGGATGAGGATATTCCAAAAACGGCCTTCAATACAAGATATGGGCACTTTGAATTCTTAGTTATGTCATTCGGGCTTGCAAATGCACCTGTCACCTTCAATAGATTAATGCAGGATATTTTTAGACCATATCTTGATGACTTCGTGCTTGTCTTCTTCGATGACATTTTAGTCTATTCTAAACAGGAAGAAGATCATGAACCTCAACTACGGATTGTGTTGGAGACAATGAGGTCTCATAAGCTGTATGCAAAAATGAAGAAGTGTGCATTCTTCAAACGTCAGATTGAATATCTAGGATTCATAGTATCATCAGAAGGAATATCAGTAGATCCAGCCAAAGTCAGAGATGTGCTTGAATGGCCAATACCAGTATCTGTCAAAGAGATACGTAGTTTTCTTGGCTTGACAGGATGGTATAGGATCTTTATCAAAAACTATGCTTTGATTGCAGCACCTCTTACCGACTTACTAAAGAAGCAGACTTCTATTACATGGTCTACTCTCGAGCAAAATAGCTTCGACAAATTGAAGCAATGTTTGGTATCGGCACCTATTCTGAAACTTCCTGACCTCAATAAGGAGTTCGAGGTAGTAACTGATGCCAGCATTCTTGCCTTGGGGTGTGTTCTTATGCAGGAAGGTCATCCAGTAGCATATTCTTCAAGGAAATTGAAGAGTCACGAAAAGAATTATGCCACTCATGATCTGGAGTTATTAGCTGTCATCCATACTCTAAAGCTTTGGAGACACTACCTGTTGGGTAACAAGTTTACTCTAGTAACAGATCATAAGAGTCTCAAATGGATTTTTACCCAGAACGAGCTCAACATGAGGCAACGTCGATGGATTGAAGTATTGGAGGAATATGATTTTGAAATCAAGTACCGACCTGGAAAGAAGAATGTAGTTGCCGATGCACTCAGTCGCAAGGCATTCCTAAACTCCCTAATCTTGCAGAATCCATCAACGGCCAGATCTCTGGCTACAAAGGTATCTATGCCAAGCAACCCTATACTTGAATTGGCGAGAGGAAGGATGCCATGATCTAGCCTATCAAAAGATGCTAAGGGAAGTCTCTATCAAGGACCAGGAACAAAAGCTAGAGGCTAAGTATCGTAAACTCTCTGTCAGTAGTGGACTTGTCTACTATAGGATGAGAGTATGTATACGAGCAAGCCAGTTATTTAAATAGAAGATATTGTGCGAAGCTCATGATTTCACTTTCTCGGGACATCAAAGCTGCGAAGGATAGACAGAAGGCATACACGGATTTGAAGTGTCAAGATAGAATATTTGAGGAAGGAGACATGGTCTTCATTCACGTATGCCCAAAGAAGAGTTCTCTATCCTTAGGAGATTGCAGAACGCTAAGTCCAAGGTATTGTGGACCATACAAGATCCTCAAGTGCTTAAGACCTAATGCTTATAGACTGCAACTCCCTGAAAACCTAAAGGTTCATAATGTATTCCATAATCGTCTATTGAAGAATGAAGTATGTACCTAATCCTAGTCATGTACTTGATGACCCACAAATTGTAATGCCTAGTCAAGGAGTCCTTGAACTAAGGCCGGACAAGATTTTAGATGCTAGGGTGAGACAACTGAGATCCAGAACCATGAGAGAATGCCTCGTCCAGTGGAAAGATTACCCCAAGGAAGATGCTACCTGGATGGATGAAAGCTCTCTCAATCTTCAATATCCCCAGTCTATCTCGAGATGAGGACATCTCGATTCTTCTAAGGGGGAGAGAATGTAATATTTCCGCACACTGCGTACTGTAAATATTGACTTCCCGCACGCCGTGTAAATCCTGTGCAAGGGTATCACCTACATCGTATTATTGGTAGCTTAATCCATACCGTGCATGCTCAAAAATGAGGCCGCCACATTGTAAATACGAGGCTGAGGTTGAAGACCGTAAAAAGCCGCGAGGGAACACCCTTTTTGAAGGGGCAATTTGGAGATTTTAGGCAAATTTTTTTTAATTATTATCCCTTCCCCCAGCCGATGCATGGCTGGAGGAGAGGGAGTGTGGGGAGGAATGGCCAAGGAGGAGTGGGACGGATATGCATGAGGAGGAGTCCTCCACGTGTGTGGAGGCCCTCTTTCCCAAGGCCTATAAGAACCCCCTCTTGGGGGGGGGGGGAAAGAAGGACATGGCGGCAGAAGGCTGATGAGAGGGAGAGGCCGGACGTGAAGGGACGGGCCGTGGAGAGGGAGGTCGCCGACGCCGCCGAGCTGCAGTCCGCCCTGTCCGCCAGCCGCCATAGCTGCCGCCTCAGTCCCGCCAGGCCATCTCAGCCGCCGCCGCCACGCTGGAATTCGACTCCTTTTCCCCCCCTCGACGTCACAGCTGAAGCTCAGAAGCTTCTTGAAGCTTCTTTAGAAGCTTCTAAGGGGGGGGGCCTCCTTAAGCCCCCTTCCCACCACATTCCCCAAAAGACCCATTCATACCCCTTCCCGGAAATTGAAGAGGAGAGGGTGAAGGCCGTAAAGACTCCCACAAGACCCTTCGAAAAAGGCTTTCGCAAAAAAGGACTTTAAAGCCGCAAGCCATCCAAGAATCAACTCCGTGCCAACACGGGGTTTTCCCTAAAGATCTCCTAAAGCCCTTTTCGGCAAGCGCCATTCCGCAAAGGAATCTTCCGCATACGAGGAAAAGGCCAAAGGTCGGGAGGTTGCATTCCGAGGCAAGTAAATCCGTAGACCACAAAGGCAAATCAGAAGCCGACTCTACACCTACGATGGCCCCAAAAAGGACACAAGATGCGACTGCGGGAGGTTCATCTCCGAGTATACAAGTGGATATCTCCCCGACCCCTCAAGTCCAGGTTCTTTCGAGTTATTTTCGCATAAAGAAATGATTAGGCGCGCTTAGTTCATAAGGGAGATTGCATCTTTACGCTTAATTTTAATGCATGTGGAAATTGGAAAAAAAAAATACATTTGGTAAAGTATCTCTTGAAACATTAGGCAAGATTGAAATATGTCATAAATTTGAACGAGTTATCCACCTTAGAAGACTAGTTGCATGTAGTCTCTTTGGTACATTATCAAAGTAATGAGCCTAAACACATATTCTTAGGCAAAAGAAATGAAATTGATGAGTGCATTTGGTTTCTAGACATGGTAGAAATAAGCGTGTGCCGCATGACAGGCAACATCCTCCTCGTAATGATTTCTTGAGGAAAGGTTAACACCCATAAGATATAATCCGAAAAGAAATAATAGAGTACGGAAATGATCTTATGGACTTGCAAATAGCATATAAAATGGAATGAATTAACACTAGCTTAGTTTGGTATAAACTTCGTCAACTACATTGTAGCTAGGAGAATGTTGCGTATTGCATAGTCATCATGCGGAAACGTCATTCATCAGAAGCCGCATTTAGGAAAGGTTGCATGGTTCGTCAAAGCATAAAATTCGAAAGTATAGACTACAAGATTGTAGGCATGATTAATAGGTCTTAGGAAAAGTTAGTATCCAGATTATCATGCATTTTTGCTACACCAAGGAAAGATAAAATTATCATAAACCATGTGATGCGTAAAAGCAATAAATCGCATGTTTACGCGTATTGGTGTAGTTGTAACTATTGTTCTCCATTAGATGTAGTTTATTACCTTTAGAAGGTTCATCCTTGTTGCAATACAAGAATATTGAGTTGTCTAAGTAACCTAAAACACAAGGGATTCATATGGGCATGGCTCAGTCGATATGATAGGTATCCCAAGTGCCAAGTGCAATAAGATTTCGACCTAGTTTTACACTTGTTGCCAAGTCTAAAACCGCAAACCCAAAGATCTTACACACGTTCACGAAATGTCGAATCAATTGGATGTTCATGCATAAAATGATCTAAGGTTTTATCCTAAGGATCATTCGTTCTAATGATGAAACTCCGACGGAGTTGCAAATTTCTAGGACCATGGGCCAACATAATTAGGAATGGGTTGGAGGATACCCTAAATCCTGCTACTCGGTTAGAGGTAATTCCGTGGCCAAAAGGACGCCATTCAATGGGTGGAATGATTCCGTGGAATGATGCAACACATGTGCAAAAAGGTTGCAACATCGTATAGACTTGAGATTTGTCCACAAGAGAGTTTTGTCATCTCTCGAAATGAGGTTGGCAAGTTATTAAAAGAATTTAACTTACAAGAGGATGAGTAATCATCCTGTTACTCACTTTTCTTGGGGAATAATTGCCAAGGAAAAGGAAAGTTAGGTATTTGCCTTGAAGCAAATGACCAGACAATAAACTAAAGCGACATGGTCGCTAGAATCTACCACAACAAGACCTAAAGTATTGGTAGGGTATGACCCTAACCCAAGAATGATAGGAATCTTGCCAAGTTGCAATTGCTTCCGGATCGAATGCGGGTTGCATTCGGAGAAAAGGAGTCACTCCTTAACAGTTTGCCAGCTATACGACCATTGGAATTGATTGTGCTTGTAATAGTTTAGAAAGCACTGTTTGCATTGTTTGCTCAAGGAACTAAAGGATGAAAAGATATCTAAAGCTTCAGGTTGAAGCCTGAAGGGAGAGGCAGCTTCAGTTACCCCCGACTACCTGCCTGACCCTAACCAAGGGGGTTGTTAACCGCGCCGGGAACGTGGACCGAACCCGCCGCGAGAGGTCTCTCCGTTGAGTTCTACTTGGAGCAGGAGGACGCTTGGGTGCCAGGGGGGGCTCTGGCTGTAAATCCCTCGCCTTCCGGACCCTGCACAAGAGGCTAACATGACTCGGGATTGGATCTCGAGGCCCGCATACTAGTCTACGGGCGGAAACTTGGAATAGTGATCCCTGGTGGATTACTGGATAGCCTTCGGGCGGATTATGAATACGCCTACAGGCGGGAACTCCTTGTATTTCAAAGATAAAAGGATAAAATGATAATAAAGAAGTTGTTTGGCATTGTTTTCTTTATGTCCTGTGATAAGATTACGTGAAGGAACCAGTGCATAACAGGGTTAATCAAAGAAGCTGTTTGTATATGTCAAACTAATGTGGTAGGTAATTACATAACTAAAACAAACCGAGGAAAGTGCGGAGGATGGACCATGGGTCCGTCCTATGGACGGGTGGTCCCGGTTAGCCGGGAACTTTTCTCAAAGTCTTCAACGAACAGAGGATGATCGTCATCACCGAAACAAGTAACGAGAACGATGACTTAGAATTAACTATTACCCGATTCATGCTGTTTTAGGGGAACGGAATGGGACTATGCCTTATGGCAGAGAGGTCGAGCCTTGCATCCCTCTCGTTTCCCATTCTCCTTGAACCAAGTGCAGCGTGAATCCGCTTCGGACCTGGCGTTTCTGCGTAAAGTAGTTCGCTCGGGTCTGACGCTAGTTGTTGCTAGCTAATGACCAAACAGGAAAACCCAAATTCAGGTCGATCCTAAGTGGGAACGGCCAGGATACTTCCGCTACGTGGCAGACGCGGGAAGACCTAGATCGCAAGTCCCGTAACATTCCATGGGAGTGCCGGGCGGAGCTTTCTAGACATCCTTCCCGATGGACTGCTAAGACGTGTCCGGAATGATTCTAGTGGACACGTTACACTAGCATTTGATTTTTTCTTGCAGATATTGAACATGGAAAATCCTATGCTAGGTGAAGAAAACAAGGATTACATGTAGGGCAGAAAGGAATCTTTTATCTTTTCAATGCTATGTAAGGAATTGAATGATAGAAGGGCTAAAAAATAGGGAATGGGATAGCATTTACCATTTAGTAGTGGTTCACTACTTTTTACAACTTTTTATTACCTTCTTTGATAGGTTTTTCAATCAAGGTATTCAAGAATGACACAAAAAAGTCATTGCCATGGTTAGATACTCAAATGATGAAAATAGATTGTTTAATACTTGAAGAGAGGATTGAAAGTGATAGAAGCAGAGAGCATAGGCATTCATGTCATGATTCAATCCTAGGGAATCCATTATATGAAATGCAATGTGGCATTTGATGAATTCTTGGTTAGTCAATCTCTCTTTAATAGTAGTAGGATAAGCCCATCAAATGGATTAAGAGAGAGAAGACATGATATAGAAATACCACATTGAGTAGGGCAATCGAATGTTGATGTAGAGATAATCAATCAAAATCTCTAATAATTCTTCTCTAAGAAAGCTCAATCTTGATGCCAAATGCTTTGATTTTTCTTGAATAGAGCTCCCAATTTTCTCCCTAATTTGATGATTCTAGGTATTTAGCCTTGCATCAAGAATCATAAAGCTTGGAATCTTGACCAATTCCAATCAAATGCCTAATGCTGGAGCATCTTCTTGCCAAGATTATTTGCTAATATGATAAGTCTTCAAGTGATCTCCAATGAATCTTGCTGTCTAATATGAATCAAAGAAGAGAAAGGCTTCAAATGGTGCAAGAATGGCTCAATGTTGGAGCAATGATTAACGTTTGGACTTAACGTTAATCCCACAAGCATGAAGAAGTAAAATCCTCTTTAAGATTTGAAGATTCAATCTAAAGAGACCTTGCTATCCCAAACTACCATAGCCAAGGTTAAGAGCATGAGGGGAAATGGCTCAAGAAGTGTATATATGTCTTCAAGACAAGAGACTCTTTAAATGCTCAAAAGCTCTTATTATAAAATTGATATAAAGCTAGAACCATGATCAAAATTGTGAATAAATATTGCTACCCCTCTTGAAATGGTTGAAAGGAAGAAGCATAATTCAGATGGAGTGAATAGTACCTTGAAATGACCTTCAAATCTTGCTATAGAAGCTTGCAATGATTATTAGCAAGGTATAGAAACACTCAAAAGGTGAAGACATGGAGGAGATGAAGTCGTTTTGATCAGCCTTGCAAGACAACACATTTTATGCTAAATGCTCAACTTATCTCCACTCTTGGGGCACAACCAAAATGGTTGTCAATAGACTCCTTGAAGCATAAGGAATCAAGATAGAAAGGCCATATAAGCCATAGAGACTCCAATGAAGAGAAATAAACAAGAATCAACCATGAAAGCTCTAGCTGAACTTGAGAAAGGAGCTCTCTTTCAAAATGTAACAAGGCTCTTAGCTGTCTCCAACCTCTTATAGCCCCACCTTTGTCCACAAACCTTCAAAATAGCCCCAAATTTGATGACAAAAGGCTACCATGATGTGACACTCGCCAATCTTATCAAGAATTTCTTGAAATGGCTCAAGAATTAGCCATCGTTACTTGTAAAATCTAGACTAGTCACAATAACCAAGATCTAAAACTTTCATTACCTATCCTAACCGCTACCACCATATCCAATCTTGAAAATGACTCCATGATAGGGCCTAAAAGCATGCTTTAATGTCAAGATTGTGGGAGAGAAGGAAGGAGTCTCACTTGTAGCTTTCTTGCTTGCACAATGGGGGAATACACACAAAGGTGGAGGCTGAAAACAGTTTTTCCTCTTCTTAGTTGTGTAAGCCAAAAAGAACTCTAGTACATAGAAATAGAAGAACCCTATAAATGGGTCTCAAACCAAACTCAAATAACTAAGGTGGCATACTAACTGAGCCACGAACTAGAATAGATAAGTCATCTAGCTATTATTCATGGGCGGTGTACCAACCGCATCTGCAACTGACAAGTCGGTGACATAAACGCACAACGGTCACCCTGGCATATCACGAGTGGAGCTCGATATCTCAACACTCCCCCTCGAGCTCAATCCCAATTCCTGCACACCAAGCAGGTCTCTGAACTTGCACAGCTTCTCTGTGCCCAATGCCTTCGTAAATATGTCAGCTACCTGATCCTCTGTGTTGACATAAACTAGATCAATAAGACCTAGTAAAACCCTCTCCCGCACATAGTGATAATGCACCTCAATGTGCTTTGTTCTAGCATGATAGACTGGGTTATTTGCCAAGTGTATACTGCTCATGTTGTCACAATAAATGACAACTGGCCCATCTGTAGACTGATGCATATCATAAAGTAGCTTATGCAACCAAGCTACCTCACATGCAGCCATTGCTGCACCCCTGTACTCAGCCTCTGTGCTCGACAAGGCAACTGTAGGCTGTTTCTTGCTGCTCCAAGTGACTGCAGCACTCCCAAAAGAGAACACATATCCACTGGTAGATCGTCTATCAGAAATACTACCAGCCCAATCAGCATCAGTGTATCCATGCAACTATATCTGAACCCCAGTCTCATAAAGTAGTCCATACTATAATGTGGACTTCACATACCTGAGTATGCGTCTAGCCGCATCCAAATGCGGTTTCCTTGGAGCCTGCATAAACTGACTTACCAATCCAACAGCATAGCTCAAATCTGGCCTGGTAATAGTCATATAAATCAAACTTCCTACTGCGCGTCTATACATAGTAGGGTCTTCCAGAAGCTCACCTACATCTGCGCTCAACTTCACATTCTGCTCCAAAGGAACTGAAATAGGCTTACAGCCTGTCATCCCATATTTGGACAGCATGTCCAATCCATACTGCCTCTGTAAGAGCCATATCCCACTTGGTGATCTAATCACCTCAATGCCCAAGAAATAACGCAGCTCTCCCAAATCCTTCATCTCAAACTTCTACTTCAATAGCATTTTCACATGAAGGATATCTTCATCATTGTCACCTGTGATAATCAAATCATCAACATAAATGACAAGCAGCATAATACCTTTCTCTGTTTTTCTCACATAAAGTGAGAAATCTACCTTGAAAATCTGAAAGCCATTAGTGACAAGATACTGTCCTATCTTGTCAGACCATGCTCTAGGTGCTTGCTTCAGGCCATACAATGCTTTCTTCAACCTGCAAACAAACTCAGGATGAACAGCATGCACATAACCTGGTGGCTGCTCCATATATACCTCTTCTTGCAAATCATCATGTAAGAAGGCATTCTTTACATCCATCTGATGTAAAGACCATTCCTTTGATACAGCCATAGCAATGACTGCTCTTACAGTTGCCATCCTTGCAACCGGACTGAATGTTTCTTCATAATCAATACCATATGTTTGTGCATACCCCTTGACTACTAATCTTGCTTTGTATCTGTTCACAGAACCATCTGCATTGTGCTTCACCTTATAAATCCACTTACAGCTAATTGCATTCTTATCTTTAGGCAAAGGTACCAATTCCCATTTAGCATTTTCTTCCAAGGCATTCATTTCTTCATCCATGGCTTTCTCCCATTTTTCTTTTCCCATGGCTTGCTCAAAAGAAGTGGGTTCTAGTTCCTGTATCACTTTGACCATATATGCATAGTGAATGGCTGTAAATCCATCATATTTCAGCCTATCCATAGGATACCTAGCTCTGGTAGACCTGCGCAAAGTAGGTTCACTCCCAGGTGCTCTCAAAACATCCCTGGTCTTCCTTACTCCAGGTGTAACAATAGAAGGAATACCCAACTCATCATCAATGCTCTGTTCTGAGCCATTGGATTCACCATCCACATAAGAGTGACCTGCATTCACATCAAACATGGACTGATCTACCTTCTCTTTTCCTTTTCGTGATACCTGAATACCACTATCTGCATTGCTTTGAGAAGATTCTCCTGATCTCAATCTGCCTGTCCATGGCGAAGAATGTGAACCGTTGCTAGAGGACACTCCAGGTCCACTAATATCTTGTGACTGCTGCTGTGAATTATGTGCAGCATTACCATTTTGTATATCTACATTATCAATCGCATTTACTGGTTTATACCAGCTACTTATCTCATCAAAAACAACATCTCTGCTCACTGTAAACTTACGAGTAGAAGGGTTATAGCATCTATACCCTTTCTGCTCTGCAGAGAGTAACCAATAAAGATGCACTTCTCAGCTTTTGGATCCAACTTGGATCTCAAATCATCTGGCACATGAACATAGGCAATGCAACCAAAAATCTTCAAATGAGAAATATCTAGTTTCCTACCAGTATACCTCTCCTCTGGAGTCATCCCATGTATTGCTGCAGTGGGAGTCCTGTTCATTATGTAGACTGCTGTAGCAACTGCTTCAGCCCAGTAAAAATCTGGCAAGTCTTTTTCATTGAGCATGGCACGAGATACCTCTCCAATATGCTTGTTTTTCCTTTCTGCAATTCCATTTTGTTGTGGGGTATGACTGCATGAATATTGCTGCTTTATGCCATGCTCCTGCAGGAACCTTGCAAACTCATTTGAGAGGTACTCTCCCCCTCCATCTGACCTTAGGCATTTTATTTGCAGGCCTGTTTCTTTTTCAACCATAGCTTTAAGAGTTTTGAAATGCCCAAAAACTTCACTTTTCTTTTTCATAAAATACTCCCAAACTTTTCTGCTATAGTCATCAATAAAAGTGACAAAATAATGACAGCCTCCAAGAGATGCAGCCTTAGTAGTCCACACATCAGAGTGGATTAATTCCAATGGCTTCTTACTCTCTTGAACATGTCTAGGAAATGGTTTCCTTGCCTGTTTTCCAAATTGACAGGCTTTACATACCTTATGCATTTCTGCAACCTTGAATTTAGGCAGTCCTGCAACAATATTTTGGGCCTGCATTGATTTAAGTCACTGTACATTAACATGACCAATGCGTTTATGCCAGATATCAATATCTGCAACTACACCGGTCCTATGTGCAAACATTGCTGCACTCAATTCAGGCATGTCTACATCCAACGTAAAGAAGGAAGGAGTCTCACTTGTAGCTTTCTTGCTTGCACAATGGGGGAATACACACAAAGGTGGAGGCTGAAAACAGTTTTTCCTATTCTTAGTTGTGTAAGCCAAAAAGAACTCTAGTACATAGAAATAGAAGAACCCTATATATGGGTCTCAAACCAAACTCAACTAACTAAGGTGGCATACTAACTAAGCCATGAGCTAGAATAGATAAGGATAGCTATCATCTAGCTATTATTCATGGGCGGTGTACCAACTGCATCTGCAAACAACTGACAAGTCGATGACATAAACGCACAACGATCAGCCTGGCATATCACGAGTGGAGCTCGATATCTCAACATTTAATACCAATGCAAAGATGTCTCACTCTAGCCAAGAAATCTAACTGATTTACTCTTAATGAAATAAGAAAACACAAAAGAAGGTCACAAACATGGCCATGCCATAGATCAAATCCCATGACACAAGGTAGCCATGGTTGCACACAAAGAGAGTACACAAAAGGATTATTGGTACACACTCCAAGCTAGTACTAGATCAAAAAGATCTATTCTACTAAGATGAGCAAAAGATTCTTAGAGTATCACATTGTGCCTTTTATACTAAACCCTAGAAGTCTAAATGCTAATGGTTTTCAAGGTTGTTACAAAGGCTCATGGGGTAAAATTTCCTTCATTACATTCCATTATTTACTTTCAACCACATTTACTCTCTCTATAGACCATTAAATGTTATTATATTTGGCTAATAAGCCATGTCCTACTGGATAAATCACTTGATTACTTCTAATATACTTAAAATTTAAATTTTCTATGGCATGAGAAGAATAAAAACTTCTTTCATTCTAAAAAAATTGGTACAAAGATAGCTTTTTCCACATGTGTGATTCCACTGTGAAGCTTAGATGCCAATCTATACAAATGATAGGCAAACAGCTTAAGTCTAGCTGGAAGAATTTTGAGTAGGTGAAAGATAGATTTATGATAGCTTTGGGGGGGTCTTCTTTTTATAGCCTAGGAAGGAAGTTAGCTTAGCATGTCTAACTATATTATGAACTTGCCTAGCTAGTCAAGGAATATTCTAGGGAATATTTACTTTATTACTAGGCTGGGGGCATTGCCCTAAAACCCTCAATGTGGCCCCTTGAGACCTTCTAACAAGGGCCACTTTCATGGCACCCAAACTCCAAAACAGAGGTCCTTGATAAGTCCCATTCCCCACAACTTCATGCAGTGTGCCTTGAATTACTACCAGCTTGACTGTTCTATTTAACCCAAAGGCTAGATCCACAAAGGTTACCTCCTCCTCCTCTCCTCTCCTCAATAAATGAAGGAAATTGGGACTTAGATTACTCTATTTACTCTCCTCTTCCTCCTTATTACTATATTCCATCTTCAATGTAGCTATTTTGATCCTAAGGTCTCAACCGTGTTCTCCTTGTTGGTTCCTCCATGACATGAATTCTTAGGTCCTATAGCTACTTAGAGATGGCCCCCATATTTTCTATTTTAAATATTGTTCCCTTTGTGAAAATGGCACATTAGGTTCTTCAGGAGAAAATATATTTTGCACCATAGATGAGATTATAGGGGGCTATTCCACATTCAATTTTCCCAATCTAACTTCTCCCACTCCTTTTCACTAGAAATATTTGTTGCTTGAGTCATATATCTCAAGTTTCTTCAACTCCACATTGAGATGAACTGGAGCCCTCCAATTGGTACAATTGGATCTTTCTCTTGCATAGCTCAAGGACTCTTTTCTCCTAAATCATAGAGCTTCAAACGCTTGAGTGTTTGCTTTACACTATAGTTTTTTGTTTGCATATTAAAAAAAGTATTTTCATGCTATATTTACATTGTGTATCTTTATAATTTTATGTATCATAGCTAGCTTATCATCTTCATAATCCACATACATTGGCAGTTGTGTAGCAACTTGTTGGGCCATATACTCAATCATATCATTCTCTAGCCACTCGTTGTATCTTATTGCAAATCCATCTCACTGCAAACACCACTTCAAAGTCTTGAATAAAATTCAAAACATCCTCTTTTTAATTTCCAAAGAACATCTTGAACTCATGGCCACTCTTTCCACCTAAATCTTAAAAAGAGACCCTGAAAAGGAGGCACAAAAGAATATGTGAAGTAGAAATAGAAAAGATAGTAGAGCACTATCCAAGATCCCAACAATAGACATGTCCTCCAACCCACTACAAATACTAGTCACCTCAAAGAAAAAGAAAATCAAAATTATGGTCAATGTGTATAGATGAAACTCATACAACAAATTTATAACCTCATGTAGCTCAAAAATTAGGTATAGTATCACAAACTCTATTCAATGCTAAACGCATATAAGGGCATGTTCATGCTAGTACTTAGTCTTCAATGAATCTAATGTCTACCACACATGGAGGGATAATTCCTCAACACCAACTACAACTCTTCAAGATCACTATGGTACATGGTGTGATGACATATGAATTAAGTCCAATTGGGAAAAACACCTCTGAAACTTTCAAAAGATATTTGACAGATACAAAGAATATGGACTATCACTTAATCCCTTGAAATTCTAATTTTGGATTAACCATATATGTGTCTTAGGACATGCACTATCTAAGAATGACATTGGCATTCCCATTATATGACCTCACTAAGAAGGATGTCAAGTTTGAATGGGCAAAGGTAGCATTCCAAAAACCAAAAGAAGTGGCCATTTCCAAACTACTATTGTACCAACCAAGATAGGATGTGATATTTCATGTAGGATACGAGTTTTGTGAAAAGCACGGATCTAGAGCATGGCAGATGCGGAAGCTATGGAGGTTGAAAGAGGAAAAAGAAACTCATGAAGACATTGACCCTGACTAGGACAATTGTTACACAAGTGAATTAGGTTCCAAGATTGAGACTTGGACTCATAAACACAATCTTGTGTATTGACAACGACATGACACTTTGCTGGAAAGAAAAGAGTACTATCATTGCACTAGAAAAAGAGTACAAGTACAATACTTTATAGGATTTGAGTGGTGGTACTTTCTCCTACTGTGCATATGGGATTCTAGTCCTGAGCCCTCACTACTCCTCACAAAGGGACTGAAGTAGGTGTGATTGCAAATATCTCAACACCCCTCCTCAATCACAATCAAAAGTACAAAGTGTGTAGAGGCTTTAGTGAAAGCAACACTTGCAAAGTGTGGGCACACTATAAACCTGTAAAAAAACCAGAGGCTATCATAGAAAGGGTTAAGTGTGGGTATCACAAACATGATGGACATCTAGAGGCTGTAGCAGGGGCCTCGCAAAGTGTAAAGAGGCTGTAGTACAAGGATAACTGAGGAGTTTAAAAGTTTATGTCTGAGGCATTAGGGCTAGGAAATACAAAGCTAAAAAAGTCTGTTTGAATAGAAGGACTGATGAGGTTTGTCCTTCTCCTAGTGGTCTTCTTCTTCTTCTTCTTCCTTTTCTCTGTTTTCTTCTTCTTCTTTGACTACAACTAGATAAGCCTTTTGGGACCTCTTTTTGGCGTGGCAAAACTTCTCGATGTGTTCGGTCCTTCTGCAGAAATCACAGAAGAGTTGATCCTTCTTGCCTTTGTACCTGTTGCCAACATATAATGCATGCTCATCTCTAGAGGTACTTGGTTCTTCCTTAGTTTTTAGCTTCTTTTCCTCCTCTAACAGTGATGCCTGGATATCAAAAAGTTCAGGGTTTGGCATATTAATTAGAGTTATTGATACTATTATATTCAGGAGGAAAATTCTTAAGTAGAACACCGATGCAAACATCTTCTTCTATTTTAATTTTGATTCCTACAAGTTGGGTCAGAAGTCCTTCCATGTAATTTAGATGTGTGGCAAGTGATGTGTTGGACTTCATTTCAAGCTTGAAAAACTCTATCAGGAGACCATACTTTGATGATTTAGACTGTGCATCGAACAAAGTGTCAAGTCTCTTCCATGTATCCTGTGAAGTCTCATGGTTATCCACATGGTGGATATAGCTATCGTCTAGCTAGTTTGATAATGGCATGTGCTTTGTCATTAGCTTTCTGCCAGGTAGCTGCTAGGGCAGCATCCCGGGGCTTCTTCTCTTGTCCATTAGTAATGGCCCAGAGACCCTTCTTCATCAAGATGAGTTTGATGCAAGTCTGCCAAGTGTGAAACCCAAATCCTTTGAAGCGAGCACTTGGAGAGTCTTTTCCCATGTTAGAAGGCTAGAGCAACAGTAGATCAGCACTAGATTTCAGCAGCAGAGTAGTCGAGTATAAGTGCTAAGAAGCACTAGGTGAGTGTCAATGGACACTATGTCCTTGAATCTTCAACCTTTCAAAAAATCCTTCAAGATATTTCAAATCTTAGTCTTCATAATTTTCATCAAGAATCAATCTTGAAACTCTGAAATTTTTCAGTAGTAGAGTTGAATTTTAATGTGTCAAAAGACACAAGCAATGGCAGTGTAGTATCAAAAGATACTAGTTTGAACTTTGATGTTTGTCGCTTGAGTTTGACTTGATGATCTTCAAAAAATCTTCATAGCTTCCCCTCCTTGCTGATTTGATGGTTGAATACTTGCTGAAAACTTCAGATTAGAGTGGCCTTGGCTTGGTTTAAGTGGCAGGAGAGAGAAAATGAAGGAAAAATGAGCTTGAAGGTAATTGGCTATGGATACCCTGTCAAAACAAGGACTAGCAATTGGTAAATGAGCTCCCACGAGCTCCACAGGTCGAATCTTCTCAAACCCTTTAATATAGTGGCCCTCACTAATGATTCTAACTCCCCCTAAGAGGGTTTGTACTCGTTTTGCCTGAGTTGAGAGATCTAAGCCTTCAAAGTGGTCGCTGTCAAAACTACACCCAGATTTGGAAAAATGCAAATACCAAGCATGATATGCATAAATATCCTTGATTTTTGTGCCAAGAAGTTGCGCCTTGACCTGAAGAACAATCTTGAGCAAAAAGCTCAAAGAGATATGGCCTGCTTGATGAGATATGGCTGCTCCAACAGAGGTAGGTAGCTGTTGTCTACAGATACAGTTATGGCAATGACTCTGAAAAGAGGCAATGCTGAAGCTATAGTTGCCCAATATCAATAATTGAGGTGCCAAGGAGGAGCTTTGGAAGTAGAAAAACACTTATCTAGAAGGAATCTTAGAGAGATTTGGCCTCTGGAGAGAGATATGAAAGCTTCAAGCTGACAGGGTGCTGTTGGCTATAGCTGCCATGGAAGCTTCATTGAAGGTAGGAATGCAAATGAAGTTGGAGATAGGGTCCAGTACTCAAACTCAGCTGAATAGAGATGGAAAGGAGTTGAGAGGATTGAAAGGAGAGTTGGGCCATGCTCAACTGAGCTCTGATACCATGTGAAAAGCATGGATCTAGAGCATGGCAGATGCGGAAGGTTGAAAGAGGGAAAAAGAACTCATGAAGACATTGACCCTAACTAGGACAAATTGTTACACAAGTGAATTAGGTTCCAAGATTGATACTTGGACTCATAAACACAATCTTGTGTATTGACAATGACATGACACTTTACTGGAAAGAAAAGAGTACTATCATTGCATTAGAAAAAGAGTGCAAGTATAATCCTTTATAGGATTTGAGTGGTGGTACTTTCTCCTACTGTGCATATGGGATTCTGGTCCTGAGCCCTCACTACTCCTCACAAAGGGACTAAAGTAGGTGTGATTGCAAATATTTCAACAAGTTTTTGATTAACCATTGGTCCACACTTCAAAACAAACTACTATCCACTGTTTGGGCAGCTAGTATTTGATTGGCTAATGCTTAATTAATGCTTATAGGGGAAAGTTTGTAATGATAGGTGATGTATTGATGCTTTAAAAAGCCTTTTAGATTGATTAGAGATTGTTTAGCTTAGTATTTGGAAGGTTCCTAGAAACAAGCATGAATAGTAAATGATTATGTATTGGATTTCTATAGATGCTTTGGGTATCCTACATGGATGTATGATTAATGTTTGGCATTGATTATTATGCCCAAATATGCTTATGTTGAGCTCTAAGTTTTGTATTTGAGCTCCTTTGGATACATACTTACAGTTGCTATTTTTTTCTATTGTTTTTCATTTATAAGCTTGGTCAATCATTCATGTTATGAATATGTCGTCAGATGTATTGCTTCATGTCTTTGGGCACCCAGATGTTATGAGACATATATATCGAGCTTTGCTTTGCTCTTGGAAATTCTATATTTTCTTCCGTGGGAGAACTTTGATAACATTTTCCTTGCACACACTGATGATTGTGGGTTGATTTAGCTTTTGTTTGTACACCTAGTACCTTCTCCTAGTAGATGGGGTTGTGAACTTTGGATGCATGCTTGGTTATCTACTTGAACTTCGTTGTTCATATGCAGTGAGTTAGTTGTAGATTGGTGGATCTCTATTGCTCTTGGAGATCTCTTATGCACAATGGGCTTGCATCCATGACACTCCTTTGCTTGGGATTGCATCTATATGCTTGACATTATAGCATTTGGTACCTTGGTGATTTATATATTTTCTTGCAATACTAGTTGTATTAAATATCTTAATTGGTACTCGAATATCCCTGGCAATGGGAGATTTGCATTTTCATCTTTTGTTGATAGTTATATACCTTTTTAATGTACTTTTATGGACATCCATGCTAAAACTCAATCTTGAGCAATTTTTTTGAGAGTAAACATGGGTTGATTACTCAAATGCTTCCTGCTTGTGGATATCAATGTACTAGCGCAGTATTTCTCCTATTGTGCACTTTTTGGCTTAGTTTTGGGGCTTATGTACTATTACTATAGTAGAACATACTCTCTTTGGTTGGTAAACATAATGGAAAGTATTTCAAATGCTTCCAATCATAGTGCTATCTTTAACATAGAAACGTTGGATGGAAATAGCTTCCAATATTGGAAGACCTAGATTTGGCATGTATTGGTAAAAAGAAACAAGTTAAGCCATTGAAGACCAAGCGAATAAAGTTGCAAAATTGGCATAGAGATGATTGGGATGAGCTTGATGAGATACAAATCCATCACTATCTCATCTTTGTCTAAGCTAGTTTATTTCAATCATTGAGATTGAGGGTGGTGCTTGGCAGTTATGGGATAAAATATGTTCTCTCTATGATAAGAAAAGTCCTACATCATAGTTGTATTGGTTGAAAAATCCTATGAACCTTTGCATAAAGGAAGGGACTACTATCTCCTCTCATTTGAATGATTTCCATTCCATTTTTAGCGAACTTATTTTATGTAAAAACACAGGATATATAGCATGGCAGCTATGGTGGCTCATAGACATAGACAACTCATGTAGACACTGACATGATAAAGACTAAGTGACTTGACTGAAGTACAGAAGACAAGAAACAAGTACACTATGTTGAATAACAAAGTGACAATGACATTGCATTCATCTCATATGAAAGTGACATCCAAGCACAATGTTATATAGAGATGGGTAGGTGCCAGTCTTTCTCTCTATGCCCATGGGATTCTTGCAGCCCGCATGTCCTCAGCCCATTTGCTCTTACAAAGAGGCATCGTGGATGTGATTGCAAATCTCAACACCCCTCCTCAATCACAACCAGAAGTACAAAGTGTGTAGAGGCTTTAGTGAAAGTAACACTTCCAATGTGTGGGTACACCATAAACATGGCAAAACACTAGAGGTTGTCACAGAAAAGGCTAAGTGTGGGTACCACAAACATGGTGGACATCTAGAGGCTATAATAGGGGCCTCATAAAGTGTACAAAGGCTATAGTACAAGGCTACATGAGGAATTTACAAGCTTATGATAGAAGCATTTGGGCTTTAGACATTACAAGGCTAAAACAATCTATCAGAGTAGGCGTAGAAGGATTGATAAGGCTTGTCCTTTTCCTGATGGTCTTCTTCTTCTTCTTCTTCTTCCTTTGCTCCATGGTTTTCTTCTTTCACTGTAGCAAGATAGGCCTTCTAGGACCTTTTTTTGCCATGGCAGAAATTCTCATTGTGTCGAGTCCTTTTGCAAAAATCACAGAAAATCTGGTCCTTCTTGCCTTTGTACCTGTTGCCAATATATAACACTTGTTCTCTAGAGGTGCTTGGTTCTTCCTTAGTTTTCAGCTTCTTTTTCTCCTCTGATAATGATGTCTGGATATCAACAATCTTAGGGTTTTGTATATTTATTAAGGTTGTTGATACATTATTATATTCAGGAGGCAAACTTTTAAGCAGATCACTAATGCAAACCTCTTCTTCCATTTTAATGTTGATTCTTGTAAGCCAGGTTAGAAGTCCTTCCATGTAATTTAGATGTGTAGCAAGTGATGTGCTAGAATTCATGTCAAGCCTGAAAAATTCAATCAAGAGATCATACTTTGATGGCTTAGACTATGCACCAAACAAAGTGTCAAGTCTCTTCCATGTATCATGTGAAGTATCACAGTTATCCACATGGTTGATATAGTTGTCATCTAGCTCTAGTTTGATAATGGCTTGAGCCTTATCATTATTCTTTTGCCAAGTGATTGCCAAGTCTGCATCATGCGGCTTCTTTTCTTTGCCACGTGATGGCCCAAAGACCCTTCTTCATTAGCAAACTATCGAATAGTCCTTGCCCATGTTGGGAGTTGCAAGAATAGCAACAAATCAGCTCCAAAATTCTTAGATTTTAGTAGCATAAAAAATGATCTTGAGTGTGCTAACAAGTACAAGTGCCCAAAAAGCACTAAGTGACTAGTATTAAGCGATATATGTGGAGCTAGATGCTTGGAAAATCTTCAATAGGTCTTCAAGAACTTCTAGGATCTTCAATGTTGTATTCCCCTCCTTGATTTGATGTTGGAGTAGCCCAAAAAGTCTCAGATCTGATGAAATCCAAAGCTGACACGAGTGACGAGAGTCACTGCAAGAGACACTATGCTTGAATCTTCTTGAAATGCTTGAAAATCTGCCAATATCTCCCCTCCTTGCTAATTTGATGCCAAAGTAATTGCTGGGAACTAAGTAGGATGCTAGATCAGAGTGGCAGGAGGTTGATTTACATGGCAGGAGAGAGAAAATGAAGGAGAGATAAAGCTTTTGAGTTTTGGCTATGGAGTCTGCATTAGGGTTTCTGGTGGCAGCCTGGTTTTTCACTCTGTGTGCAGTGTATGCTCAACCATTTCTACAACTTTTTATATGGAAATGAAGCTTGGCTAATGGGATTCCAAAGCCCTATGATCTTGGATAAGATTGTTGCACATATGGTGTCGCAGTGTGTAGGGTTAAAGGTCACCAGAGGGGTTTGGCAAGAAAACTGGACAAGATAGATAGAGATGTGTCTTCAAGAGATAAGTAGACTACAATGAATGTTTAAAGGTTCAAGAGGTACTTCACAGTCAATCACAGGGGTTTGAGAGAGAAGAATGTATGGGGGTTCAAGAGTATAGACTCTGGAGATGGTAGAGATAAGAGAAGGGTTGAAGGTTTCAAGCCAAGTTCTTAAAGATGTTAATAGAGCTTCCAACTCCATGTTCTTAAAGGTTCAAGAGGTGCTTCACAGTAAATCACAGGGGTTTGAGAGAGAAGAATATATAGGGGTTCAAGAGTGTAGACTCCGAAGATGGTAGACATAAGAGAAGGGTTGAAGGTTTCAAGCCAAGTTCTTAAATATGTTAATAGAGCTTCCAACTCCATGTTCTTAGCAAAGATCACAAGTGTATTATCTCATAAGTTCTAACTCAAATCAAGCTTGTTTTCTTGACTATAAGAGTAATAAAAATATATAAAATCAAGTATAATATGCTTTCATGTATCATAAATAACGCTGCATCCCATCATTCAAACATGATGCCATAGGATGAATCAACTTTGCATGATTACAGTCAATGTAGACTGTTAGGAACAAAAGCTTATGAGTCAATTACAAGGCTTGTAGGGCAAAGAGACTTGCTTCAAGAGAGCTTCAAATTGAGTTCTTAATAAGGATAAGTTAATACAGCCAAGAAATAAGAGAAAAAACTCCTCTTAATTCAACTCAAAGCATCTATGAATGATCTACAAACATTGCCCTACCATAAGGGCGCATAATACTTGCATATTTTGACAAGATGTCTTTTGTAGCGTAAGAAATGAATTAAAAGAACAATGATGTAGCTAATTCTCTGAATATGGCTAAAGATTTCAGCCCCAAATCATCCCAAATATCTTCCAAAATTCACCTCTGATGATAGCATAAACTTCCCCTAACACAGTGTCAAAGCATTTGGTATCGAAAGTCCACAATGGGGGTAAGAGACAACAGGATGAAGGGAGATTCAAGGAGAGGAGTAGACGAAAGAGAAGGGGTTTGAAGAAATAGAAGATGTAGAAGAATACTCCTAGAAAGAAATAGAAAATGAAGAAGAATACTAACATAGATGAAGCCTGTCACTTTATTTCAACATTATGAGAAGATAAAACTCTAATAGACAAAAACGTGTATAAAATAATACATTCATTTATGCTGCTCAAATTGCCAATCTGATGCTTTCATTGGCTCCAAAAGGGTGGTAAAATACCAGGACACCTAGCCAAAACTCAGCCAGATCACTCCTTCTTCATCTCCCACTTTGGAGTGATGTTCACTACCTGAAAACAGTGATTGCGCGTCGTCTGATTTTGCCAATCTCTCTTTTTACATAAACTCCTCTCAAATTGGCTGAAAGCTACATGATTTCTTTTACATGTCATCTTAATCTAGAAGTTGTCTATAGTTTTATGATTTTTTAGAAGAGATAATATCTAAAATATCAAAAATTGACTAAAACTTGTCCAAAAATCTAATATTTTTGAACCATGGACACTAACACTAATGTCTAATATGGCATTGGCTCTCTAAATCAATAAGAAATACACACTCTAGATTTTTATTACACGGTGTATGTGTAGCGGTATGACAACGGAATACGCAGGGCGTACGAACAAATTGCAGGCGTAGATAGGTAGTGAGGTCGAATTTTTGCAGTGCTGGAGCATACGATCACCATGTTATCTTTTGAAGTGCTTGGAAGAAGCACCCTGAGTAGAGGGACAACTATCTAGAGGAAGCGTGTTGATTTATGGCTTGTATCAAGGGATTTGAGAGCTCCATCAGAGGTAGGTATTGTGTGGCTATGGTTGCCATGGCAGATTGGTGAAGGTAGAGTTGAGAAATGAGGTTATTACTTAGCCTTTAGCTGGTGGGCAATGATGGAGGAGGGTAGAGAGAGCAGAGAGAGGACTTGAGACATGCTAAGCCATGCTCAGTTGCGCTCTAATACCATGTGAAAACACGGGATCTAGAGCATGGCAGCTATGGTGGCTCATAGACATAGACTAAACTCATGTGGACACTGACATGATAAAGACTAAGTGACTTGACTGAAGTACAGAAGACAAGAAAAAAGTACACTATGTTGAATCATAAAGTGACAATGACATTGCATTCATCTCATATGAAAGTGGCATCCAAGTACAATGTTATATAGAGATGGGTAGGTGCTAGTCTTTCTCTCTATGCCTATGGGATTATTGCGCCTGCATGTCCTCAGCCCATCTACTCTTACAAAGAGGCAGCATGAATGTGATTGCAAATCTCAACACTTTATAGGGAATTAGGTTTAAGGATAACATTAAGTCTTTATTCTTGCTTTTCACACTACCTTAGGCTTGGGATACCTTACGTATTACTATGAGTGCTAATCCTCTAGAAGATGGATTTAAATGCTCGGATGTGGAGGGAGCTTTACTTACAAAAGAAGTAAATAGGAATAATTTTTATATAGCCCATACTTCTCATGCTCTTATAGTCAAAGGTAGATATGATGGTAATGAGAATCATGATCACCATGGTAGAGACTCACAACCTAATTGGGGAAAGTAACAGTCTCATGGACACATAGAAAATAAATCCCATGGTACTAAGTCTTCTCTTGTCATTATTGTGGGTAGCAAGGTCATATAAGGCCACACTACCATAAAATGCACAAGGATAGGCAATGAATGCAAAGGAAAAATGTAGGATAATGTCAAGTCTTATGATGATTGCATTGTTCTTTCTAAGTTTACTCTATTAAGATTGAGGAGATCAATATATTGGAGTATATTTCAAATGATTATATCCTTCCTACTTCTTCACGTGATGCTACTCAGTTGATTAATATTTACTTCACTTACTCTCATTTTTGGCTTCTTGATTCACGCTAAGTATTATGGTGATTACAATGTTCTTTCTAAGTTCAGTGGCTAAGATTAAGGAGGTAAATATATTAGAGTACAATTCAAATGATTATATCCTTACAGCCTCTTCACTTGATGCTACTCAATTGATTGAGGTTTAGTCTGCTTACTCTCAGTGTTAGCTTCTTGATTTGGGTGCTTCCTTTCATGTGACCCCACATTGTCATTGATTCTATATCTACCACACTATTACATATTCAATTAGACTAGGTAATGATCATGTATATGATATTATAAGCATCGATGATGTGAGACTTTAGTTCAATTCTAGCACTCCATTTATTCTGCATGATGTATAATATGTCTCAACTTTGTCTAAAAACCTTATCTCAACTCGACAACTGGAGGATGCTAAACTACCTAACTATTATGCAACCTGACTTGATTTATGCTGTGGGGCTGATTAGTCATTTCATGCAAAATCCTCGCAAGCCACATTTGGATGTAGTCAGAAGAATCATGAGATATGTAAAGAATACTACTGACTATGGTTTGTTTTATGCATATTGGAAACCCCTTTACTTGACAAGGTATACTGATGCTGACTGGGCTGGTTGTGCCTATGATAGGAGGTCAACCAATGGCTATGCATTTGGATTGGGTAGAAGCATGATTAGTTGGCAGAGTAAGAAACATCCTACAATTGCATTGTCTAGTACAAAAGCTGAGTACCGTGGTGCAGCCTTAACGGCATGTGAAGCTATTTGAAGTTACTGAATGACTTGGGAATACACTTAGACAACAAAGTGAAGCTCTATTGTGATCATGTGAGTAGTGTTATGCTTGTAAAAAAACTCGTCTATCATGCGAGTTTATTACCATTTCATAAGAGAAATGGTACTAGTAGATCAAATTGACCTGATGCATGTGAAGGCTAAAGACCAGGTAGCAAACATCTTTACCGAGTCACTTGGTAAAGAAAAGTTCATTTATTTTAGGTAGCTACTTGGAGTATTGCAGATGGTTTGAGCTTGAGGGGGAGTGTAAGAAATCAAGCTCTTGTATCTTTTGTATCTCTTCTGTCAGTGTGTGAGACCTACTCCCAACTCTAGCTAGATACAGTTGTTCATGTGTGTGTCATTGAATAAGTCGATGTAGGATTAATCTAACTATACTTAGATGATTGGTTACTTAGATCTAGAGTAACACTTACTCTTATCTTTCAGTCTTGAAGACCTAGTGTGATATAATGAAGAAAATGAATGAGAGTTGAGGCTCTTTGGTTCTCCTTCATTCCCTATCTCTCTCTCCTTCTCTTTTTACAATAGAAGACTAGGGCAATGGTCTAATCTTCTTATGTTGAGATGACAAGATCAACACATGCGGACATTGATGATGGACCGCCTGGTTAGATGGGTCCACACATCTACACTTAGCACGTCAGTGGTCATTATGACTCTCACATGGCCACTGACTCATTACTTATTATATTCAGGTTGTTACACCTATTTACAGCTAGTATAGTTATAGCGCCAGTCGACTAGTGTAGTCGGTTATGCATTGTTTGACTTAGTAGGCCACTTTCCTTTATGTTGTATCTTATCTATACTTTGTGTACATTGTAAAGAGTGTGGAAGAAGAAGAAGAAACCAGCAAGAAAACGTTTTGTCCTCCATCTCTCTTCTTGTCTCTTGAGTGAGCTTCTCCTTGTGCATTCTGTGTGTATTCGGCACAGCATCTTGAGTAAGTCCCTCCACCATGTGATTCTTGACATGGTATCAGAGCCGTGCCTCTGAGAGAGGCTGATTTTGAAGGCTGAAGTGAAGGAGAAGAAGCAAGGTTCGAGGAAGCAAGCCATGGGTAAGAAGCTCCCCCATCCTTCTACTCTTTCTCTTGGATAGTGCTTGTGGAGGCACCGAAAGCAGGGCAGAGTAAAAATCTCATATTGCAGTGAGATTTTGGACGTCTGAGGCCATTTCAGACCCCGTTTTAGAGCCGCAAGATTGCGGACAATAGTTTCATGGTACACTCTGATTTCGGCTGTTTTGACCGAAAGTGGGTGCGTAGGTTACAGATTGCGAAACTGTAATTCTTGAGGTATTTCCAGGAAGCAAACATAAGGTTTATCTGCAAACAGGTTGCAGATTGCATATATTATTGAGCAGACAGTGAAAAAGACTGTCTGGTGTATTGCTGTGCACTACAGGTCGAGGGTTGCAAAAGATTTGATTGTTGTTTGGTATTAGTTTTGTGATAATGGCAGAGAATAGTGGAAGCCCCATCATTGAGAAGCTCGACAAGAACAACTACCCTTCATGGAAGTTCCGTGTCACAAACTTCCTTATTGGAAAAGGCATTTATGAGTTTGTTTCAGGTGAAGAAAAGGAGCCAGAGGTGAGTGATCCTCCAACTACAGAAGAGACAAAGGCATGGAAGGAATGGAATGCAAAAGACAAGAAGGTCATGTATTGGCTGTCTGCAATAATTGACAATAATATGCTGGGACATATTAGAAATACAGAGAATTCATATGTAGATTGGACCATACTTGAAAGTATGTTTTCCGTAAATACAAAGGCACGAAAGATTCAACTCAAGCAAGAGTTGAATACATTGAAGAAAGGGAATATGTCTATCAATGAGTATGCACTGAAGGTAAGGAGCATTGCAGATGCATTGGCAGCGATTGATGCAATGCCCGATGATGATGATTTGGTGTCGTCTACCTTGGGTGGACTTAACAATGAAAAGGCTTGGAAGTCTTTTGTAACTTCCGTATATGTCAGAAAGCCATTTCCAGATTTCGATGAGTTGGTCTCCCTTATGATCACTGAAGAGATCAATATGCAGAGTGAGACATCTGAAAGAAGCGATGAACAGGTCCAAGCTTTCTACTCCAGTTCACAAAGGGGACGTGGTAGGTTCTCTTCCAGAGGCCGTGGTACAAGACGTGGTAGTGACAACTAGCAAAACAAATTGAATCAGCAATTTGGTGATATGCAGGTTTCAGGAGGTCATGGTAACTTTAGAGTCAGGGGGAGCTTTAGAGGAAGAGGTGGATGGCAGAACAGAGGCTCTAACAACTCTGTCACTACTGTGGCAAAACAGGTCATATTGTAGCCCAATGTTATACTAAGAAAGATGATATTCGCAGTGGTAAGTTGCAGCAAGGAAACTATACATCCTCTTCATGACAGAATGAAGACAAAAATGAACTTCAGTTTGTTATGCAGCATATGCTAAATGCTGTTACAGGAAAGGGAACACATGATGAAGTTTGGTATGTTGATTCAGGTGCATCCAATCATATGACCAGCCATTCAGAATGGTTTGAAGAGATGCAGGAT
Source organism: Lygodium microphyllum (assembly GCF_053477565.2). Classification (NCBI taxonomy): domain Eukaryota; kingdom Viridiplantae; phylum Streptophyta; class Polypodiopsida; order Schizaeales; family Lygodiaceae; genus Lygodium; species Lygodium microphyllum. The sequence continues at coordinate 124,384,276 of NC_141157.1, forward strand.
TTGCAAAATGCAGGTTATGTGCAGACGGGTGATGATTCATGCCACCCAATTTCACACATTGGAAACTTCCCTTGTCCTTGCATGATGGTAAGACAAAGAGTCTTTTAGATGTATTACATGTGCCACCTATTACAAAGAACTTGGTGTCAGTCGGTCAAATGGTAGAGCAAGGGCTGCAAGTCAGATTTAATGCAAAAGGCTGCTTTGTAGAAGTCTTCAATGACAAGTGCAGGTTGGTAGCAAAGGGAAGTAGAGTTGGATGATGTTTACTCTGGATGCTGGAATTCCTACTATGAATGCTACTATGTATGCTAAAGGAAAAGGTGTTGTTGCAGATATTGAAATTTGGCACAAACGCATTGGACATGCAAATGTACAAAGGCTGAAATTAATGCAGTCCAAAGGGTTGGTTACAGGTTTGCCTACATTTAGAGTTGCAGAATTTCATAAGGTATGCGAAGCATGTCAGTTTGGTAAGCAAGCAAGACAACCCTTTTCACATGACAGAGATGTAAGCAGAAATATTCTTGATGTTGTGCATACAGACATTTGGGCCTACACAAAATGTATCTCTTGGAGGCAGTTCATACTTTGTCACATTCATTGATGATTGTTCTAGAAAGCTGTGGGTATATTTTATGAAGGAAAAGAGTGAAGCGTTTGAGCACTTTAGAACTTTCAAGGCTGCAGTTGAAAGAGAAACAGACTTGAAAGTAAAGTGCTTGATGTCAGATGGAGGGGGAGAGTACCTCTCGAATGAGTTCAGTGATTTTTTGAGGTCTCATGGGATAAAGAGACAGTTCACATGCAGATATACCCCAAAGCAAAATGGGATTGGAGAAAGGAAAAATAGGCATATTGCAGAAGTTGCACGTGCCTTGATGGCTAAAAAGAATATGCCTAAGCATTTTTTGTCTGAGGCTGTTCATACTGCTATTTATATTATAAACAGAACTCCCACAGCTGCACTTCATGGTATGACCCTGAAGAATGTTTTACAGGTAAGAAGCCTGATGTCTCACACTTGAAAGTGTTTGGCTGCATTGCGTATGTTCATGTGCCAAATGAGTTGCGGATCCAAAGGCTGAAAAGTATGTCTTTATTGGATACTCTTTAGAGCAGAACGGGTATCGCTGTTATAACCCTGTCACATGTAAGTTCAGAGTGAGCAGGGATGTCATCTTTGATGAAATGAGTAGTTGGTATGCATCTAGTGGTGATGCATTCGATGATGATGATGATCATGACACTCATGTGCACGCTGAAAAGCAAGAATCACGAACTCTTAGTGGACCAGAGAAGTCATCTGGTAGTCCTTGGTCTGGGAGACTAAGGAGTACCTCTACATCTTCAGGTGCATCTAGTAGCACTATAGGTAAAGACAAAGGAAAGAATAAAGTGTCAAATGGCATTGATGCAGTTCTTGATGGAGACTCCAGTGGCTCAGAGAGCTTGGATGATGAGCTTGGTATTCCTTCTATCAAGACACCAGGTGTAGAGGATACCCATATTCGCGTCGTATCGGCAATGCTATTTTTGGGTGTTTTTTTGGTGATTTTTTGGGTCTTTTTTAGGCCTTTTTTGCTTAAAAATATTTTTAAAAATAGCAAATGAGCTCAAAAAAATCTCAAAAAATTCCTAAAATTTTAAGCCTAATAAACTCATGAAAAAAATTTTGAATTTTTTTGAGCTCTTTTGCTATTTTAAAAATATTTCTAAGCAAAAAACGGCCTAAAAGAGACCCAAAAAATCACAAAAAAACCACCCAAAAATAGCATTGCCGATACAACGCGAATATGGGTATCCGCGTTGTATCGGCATTGCCGATACAACGCGGATACACTCGGATACCCATATTCGCGTTGTATCGGCAATGCTATTTTTGGGTGGTTTTTTTGTGATTTTTTGGGTCTCTTTTAGGCCTTTTTTGCTTTAAAATATTTTTGAAATAGCAAACGAGCTCAAAAAAAGCTTAAAAATTTTCTAAAATTTTTTCAGAGCCTAATAAAGTTATGTAAATTTTTTTTGTGAAATGGAGACTGATTATTTTGATGGTCTTTTTTTTGTGAAATTGAGATATATTACATTTGAAAAAAGATATACAAGGATAAAGCATCAATAATGTAGTGATGCTTTCAGTTATAAAATCAGTCTGCTTTAGAATCAGAGTTCTGAGAGAAAGAAATAGATTCAAGTCCTTTCTATTTCTTATTACAAATCAAGGGAATAGATCTTAAGAGATTTGCTAGGATATGATATCATGAGTAGTATCATCCCATGACATCAAGCCACCATTTAGGTATTGAAATCTGATAGTACTAATAAGAATCACAATTGAAGATATTGAAACTTGAAACCCCATAGTGCTAATCATAGTTGAGGGTATGATGAGAAAAATACTCCCAAGAGCTAATATTAAGTAAGAAGTTGTATCCTTCATATTCTTCGAAGCATCCTGCACACATAAAATCATCTTAGTCCTAAAGTTGATATGATACACAATATCACTAATACTTCTATCTATTACTTGTTTCATTTTTTTTATATTTTAAGAGACAAAATTGAATAATAAATATTTTTAATCTATTACTAGGTAAATATTTTTATCTCCCAGAAATCAAAGTACTTCATTTCTTCTAATTATAATATATTATCCTTGTCTTATCAATTAGTCCTTGCTAAAAAGTTGATATTACAACACTGTATAATGAAGATATTCTATTTTCAAGTGTCAAGATCAAAGTGAAAATTTTCACTTTCTATTCTATTAGCTTAAGGATTATCCTTAGTATATCTATCCCTACCAATTTGCATCAACACCATGGGACTCTTTTACCCATTCTCTTATGAATCAAATTGAAGAGATTGAAGAAAAAGCTTGGATTTAGTTGAAACAAAATCTTACAGAATGGATATCTTAGGGGTTGAAGTAAAGATGCGGCTTGGATGTCCCAACCTAGTTGGGTCTGCTGAAAACTAACAAGATGATCTCGTCTCAGGTCCATGGAGGACCATATCTCTATAGCTCAATCGGCAAGTAAGTGGTATTGATCCTCTGTGTAGAGACTCTTTTGATTGTTGATCACCTTCTCAAGATTTTGTGAAAGGAGACGAAGGGAGACGAAGGGAGACCAATGCACGCTGCTGGTAAGAACCGGACGTGATTTTGGTGAGAAATTTTACGACAGAGTAAAATCTACTTTAAGAACTAAGAAACAAAGTGAAGAGGAGAGAACGATGATTCAAATGAATGCAGGCGAAAAAAGAAGCATGATTTTGGTGGGAAACGTGATAGTAAAATATTCAAAATTAAAGAATAATGGCCGAAAAGTGACCTCTGACATGAGTTAACGTCCTTAGGCATTTAATGGCTAACCTCTTAAATGAATAATAAATTCTCTCATTAATCACGTCTGAATGGCCAAATTTGGAGGGTTCATTATTTTAAAACCTCAACTAATTAGTAACTTAATCATTTTCTTACAAGTGCTATTTTTGAAACGTTTTTGGCCCTAATGATCTAAGGCCTCAACCATTAGATTTAGTGGGGTCTTGGGTGCCATCATCAAGGAGGCATTAGGGGAAGTGCAAAGCAATGAAGGAGTTGATGAGACACTAGACAAGTCACCTCCCCACCAAGATCAAGAACACTCTAGTGAGAGAACCGTGAGTGATGAAGAAGGAGAACAGGAAACACAGTCTACTAGCCATGGAGGGGCCAAAAAGTCCAATAAGAAAACCCCCCAAAGGAAGGTAGAAGAAGAGAGAAAGAGAAAGGTAGATGAAGATCTTGAGGAGCTTAGAAGGATAGAAGAAGAGGATATAACTAGGACCATCTACATTTCAGTGGAGCAACCCTCCAGAGATGAGGAGTTGGGGCTACCAGGAGCCCACACAAAGAAGAAGGCTCAGGGTTCCAAAGTGCCAAAAATTATGCCACCCCTTGTAACAAAAGGCAAGGGCAAGGGTTTGATTGAGCCTATTTCACCTGTCCTAGTGCCTACCACCCCAATCTCTACACCCACCTAAGACACATCAACCATAGTAGATGCTAGTAATCTTATGGCTTGAGTGGAGTTTCTCGTCAATAAAGAGATAGCTCAAGATGCTAGTGGAAGAACCCTAGTTATGGGAACAAAGAGGTCAACATCTACAGTTGTAGAGTCAAGACAAGATCCCAAGAGACAGAAGATAGAAGCATCCACAATGACTACCCCTATAGCATTGTCGTAGTCTACGAATTATGATGATTATGTAAGAGAACTCCTTTCACAGCTGAAGAGAGCAAAGGAGGAAAAGAAGATGGTTGTTGTCGAGTTAGAAGCAAAGAAAGACACACTAGCAGCCTTATAGCTTGAGAGAACCTACCAAGTGACTGGTTATCAAAGAGAAATAAGTGAGCTAAAGGTGGAGCTCAGGGCTAAGGAGAATCAAGAGGAAAGTTGGAGAAAGAGGCTTGAAAATGAGAATCAGAAGCTGGTGGAACTTCAAAGGGAGTACAAGTTCTTGATCCTACAACAAAAAGAGCTGAAGGACACATGAAAAGAGTCCAGAATGCCATGGAGGAGTTTACAACTAAAGAAGAAGAGAGAGGGCCCAAAGATATCATGAGAACATGGAAAATTTGGAGAAGACGGTGGTTGTAGAACTAGAAGAGAATAAGAGAGTAGAAAGAGAAATTGAGGAACAAGATTAGAGAATAAGTGCCTTATCTCGAAGGCATAATGAAAGCTTAGAAGAGATGAAAAGAAGAGCAAATGAATGGGTAGGTAGGAGTGAAAGAAGGTGACAAGGTATTAGCAAAAAGCAGGGTAGAGGCCGCACAAATAATCTTGGAAGCCCAACAACATGCCTTCCTCAATACTCTCGTGGATGCCACACAATATGAAGAGGAGGAGGCTATTAAGTCACTAAGGAGAAAGCTGAAGATTGCTCGCAGGGCTCTAAGACACATGTTGCACATCCAACCACAAGTAGTAGGAACCAACCAGAGCCCACAAGATGAAAGCAACTACTTACTAAGGGCAGGCTTAATGGTCCAAGAAGTGGACTCTCTGATGGGACCTGAAATGGGTTGGCACTGTCTATGGCACTAGCCAGACCTCATACTCATAACAGACAAACACACCCTCACGGCCTCGCGGGCTAAGAGCGTCTATCTACTGCTAAAGGATAAACTGTCCTAAAGCCTAATCTATGCGTTTATAGTTTTGTAGTTTTATAGTCCAACGTTTTCCTTTTTATAAACTCCTCAGAGGGAGAACCTATACACATTGGCAATAAATACCACGATCACATACATGGAGGCAACCTCTCGGTAGAGACACTGTAGCCACACTGCAGCTCTCCTACATCGCAGGGATTGGCCCCTTAATGCGCTGCTCAACATGTAACACAAACGAACAAACTCCACTCTTCATTTCGAATCCAGGAGATATACCGTGTGTCCTTACTTGATAGTCCCTTAGGAAATCGACCCTCTATCCTACAGCAAGGGATAACCTTATGCTCTCAATCGTGGGTCAAATTCCTAAGAAAACAATTGCTATGCAGTCCAGGAGCTTTTCCATTGATACCATGAACTATGCATAGTACATAATGTGAACGGTTTAGTGCACAAACAAAAGAAAATCAGCATTGTACATCGTGCGAAACCAATCTTTTCATGATTTCCATGCTAGCGTTTATATAATGAGAAAAGACATCGAGCCTTACGTTCATGTTGCCTTTCCCTTTATTTTAAAACAATGTCCTACAGGTATGATGCAACACATAAATCAGATTTTAGTTTATATTTTGATGCTCAACCTCCCCTCTCACCCTACTATTTAATGTTTTGCATTCGTTGATAGGTGAAAAGGTCGTTTTATGTGTTTTTCCTTATAAAGAAAGAGATAAACATGAACAGAAACATAGAAACGAGGGTAAACCGAGGCCAACCTCATGCTTTACCTTCATTATACACTGCACAAACACACATGTAATTTTTTGGAATTTTTCTTTTACCGTTTCCTAAATTTTTCCCATTTAAAACCCATTTTTCACCATTTTTTGGTATTTTTTCTCTATTTTCTTCAATAAAAAATGATTAAAAATTAATATTGATTGTGGGATGTGGCCCTTAGGTTCGTTGATAGCAAAATTTTAGGTTTTTGTAGGTGTTATGTCTCATATTTCCCATTTATTTTGCAAAAACCCCATTTTTACCCCTTAAACGCATGTTTTTCGGGTTTTATAACATGAATTTCAACCATATCACTTATGCTTCTCTGATTTTCAGATTATAAACTGTTGAAACTCATAGAAAACAACATCATAATGAATATTCAGCCCATGGGAACAATGTTTCATCAATCAAATAGCATAAAAACTCATTTTTTCTTCATTAAAAATTGAATTACCGCTTAGACTTCTTATTTTGGGATCTCGGTTTTGGTGCGGGACTGCGGGTCAGCCCACATTCAATGTCTAGTATCTTCACAATCAACAATCTCTTTCCTTCACCATTCTTCATTTTCCTCTTGCACACAAGAACAGCCCCTTTGGGGAGAGAGAGGGAGGAGAGAGAAAGACTAGAATCAGATTTCTTCATTCCCACATCCATTTCACGGGTGAAGACAGGCGATAAGATCCATCAAGAGGGAGAAGATCAAGGGTAACATCAGTTGGGTAGGTTGTTTGGAGGCAACAAATCATCATCATCAATATCTTGGCGCATTTTTCGGGCGCAAATTGTCCACGCTTCCTTCATCCTCTCTCTCTCCACGATTTCATGAGAAGTTTCATGTGGCATAAAATGTCCAAACTCCAAAAGACATGCCCGATTTTGACCTCTCAAGTGTCCACCTCTTCGCATCTTGACCATTTGTTGGCTCCTTCCTCGTCTGGCATCCGATTCGAGCTCTGAAAAATCCTGGGTGTCCGGCTTGACATCCCGCATTGACTGGCAACTGCTGACAACCCGCACAGCAGTCTAAAAAATTATCAAAAATCCACAAGTGTTGCTCGAGCGCCTTTTAAAAGTCGTCTTTCACTTGGTGCTTAAAATCATCCTAGCTGGAGTCGCCGCCTTCGATGTTGAATATTTTTCCCCTAAATCCTGGATTTTTTGGCAAATTTTAGGCACATCCCGGGCTCAAAACTCCGCTCTCATTGGCGACCACACGGGATAGGGCGACTCAGCCCGTCGAATCCCACAACAGATCTACACAAAACAACCAAAGGAAGCATCAAGCTAATACAAAATAGATACATACTAAAACACAGCACAATGCTCACCCTACCCCCTGACAAAACCAAGGCATGAAATCCACAAGGATGAGGCCTAGCATAATCTGATAGAAGGTTTGAAGCTAGTCACTAAACCGACTGCTCCAACACGGCCAAACTAAAAAGAACTATCAAAGAGGTCGCCCTAAGTGGTGGTCTGAACTACCTACCTAACTAAGGACAACACAACCAGGAGCTCCTACTAGGCGAGGACTCCTATAGCCTGATCAAGAAGTATATTTTTTTAAAGCACATTTCGTCTTTTAGGTTTTTATTTCATACTTGGGCATGTGAAAAGGAGGGAGCTGAGCGTAGTGACCCAAGGAGAATAGGGCATCGGCCTCAGGCCCTGTCTCGGTACCCAAGAACCTACCAAGCCCTCACAAGGCGACACTTAATCCTTTTCTGATGCTCACTTTTATTTTCGCTCCAATATTCCTTACTTTCTTCTATTCTAGCAAGTGGCCACCCCTAGGAAGACAAGGCATCGGCCCCGGGTCTGACTCGTCCCCAGGAACCTACCAGGCCTTCGCAAGGCAATGATCAACTACTTATAAATTTTCCTTTTTTTTCTTTTCTATTTTTATAGGGGGTTAGAATCCCTTTTTACACACCTTTGTATAGATTTATTTGCGTTGAAATATTCAGGGTTTTTTGGGTTTTTTTTTCCTCTATCATCATTTTTCCTTCAAGCAGGCTTCTCTAACTACCTCACAACTAATAAGAACTCCTAGAACGGCTGCCTAGTAGGCTAGCAGAATAGGGTCACTAGAACTGCCTTCTAAAACAGGTCTTTTGATGCTTGACAATGTTTTTACAAGAGGCAGCAATACTCAGACCCCCCTCAAACATACCTAAACTAAACTTGGGACTTCATGCCTTAGACTCCGGTCCCCAACAAGAAAAGAAAATCCCCTTTACAAGTACATAGACACATATAGCATAAAAACACATTACTCGTAAAGGAGAAATATCACCTGGATAGGGCCATGAGAAGCTCCTGTGCAACAAAGGCTCCTTCCAAGCTCTTCTTTGAACCTGTCTAGCACAGAACTAAAACAAGAAACCATTAACCGCACCTATACTAAACAGACAACTGGCCCTCTTGGCCTAATGAAATAAATCACTTCACTACAAAAAACTGATCGGCCCTCTTGGCCTAATGAAATAAATCACTTCACTACAAAAAACTGATCGGCCCTCTTGGCCTAACGAGATCAAACAGAATAGCACATACACATCCCTCCCTGAAATAGTACAGATATACAATAATATGCTCCTTTCCAAGGAGGAAAAATAGGACTCGCAGCCCTAGACTAAATGCATAAGGTTATGACCCATCCCTCCTCCATATACAACAAGAGGTGTACGCATAACATGTTGTCTAATCAGCCTATGGGTCCAGGATAACAACGGTAGATTGGTCTTGGCTACTCTTTGCATCACCCATATCAACCATCGTCTGCCATATATTGCATGCTCTGATAACATTCCCCACAAGCGACCGGGTCATGTCTCATCATTGATAACAATGTCCAAACTAGGACCACAGTTAAAAAAAATGTCTTCTTCATAAGCAAGATTTGCCAGTGAATCCGCAAACTGATTCCAGTAACATGGAATCAGCTGAAAAGACACTCTCTCAAACTCCTCAAGTAGAGTCATCGTAGTTCGATGATATATACAAAGGATAGGATTCCGCACTGTGTATGTCCCATCTAGCTGATTCAGGATCAACTGGGAATCCCCTTTTACTAACAACCGCCGAATACCACCTTGCTTGGCAATATGCAGTCCCATAATCAAGGCTTTATACTCCGCCATATTGTTAGTGAATCCTACCCCAAGATAAGCAGCTAACTTCATCGTAACTCTACGTCGGGGATCTCAGATTACTACTCCAACACTCCCTTTTTTATTAGGGCCCCTGGACACTCTGTCAAAATATAATGTGTACGTTCACAATGGGTTTACACAGCCTGCCATCACGAACTCCTCTATTCGTAATTATGATAGTCAAAATTTAACATGTTTAGAGGGTGAACTGATGACTCCATCCCACCTTCTTCATTGAGCTCAACAGGGATACTTGTCAACAGTCGTAAGCAGTGATGGCAAAAGACTTTGATCTCCCACACAAAGGTTTTGTCTTCTTGCTCAATCACTTTGTATCCTTTGCTCCACCAGATAAGTTTCCCCTGATGGTATCTCTGCTCCAGATATGGGTGCTCCAAATAAGGAATTAACCGCCCCATCAACCAGCTTTAAGCTCTTTTGCAGGTCTCAAATCAGCCCCAGCATGGACCTGCAATGCATTTTCCCGTATTAGCATACTTAGAAATAATAAGGTTTAATATTATTAAGATTAACCTTATTTTTAAATTCTACTCCCTGCAGATCAGCTAGTAGAGCCGTAGACCTATTTTTCACTATCCTGACAATCTTGTAGGGGCCATTCCATCTAGGTTCCAGCTTCCTTGGAAACAGCTCCCTACGCGCATCATAGTATAGAACTAAATTCCCTTTTTTAAAGGTATACTTCTTTGCTTTAAGGTCGTGCAAATGCTTCATCTGACGTTTAGCTATCTCCTCATGTAATAAGCTCTACAATTTCAGTTCATCCAAGGTGGGCTATGTTCGTGAAACGTTCAAAGAGTGAATCCTCATCTCCCAAAGAGTGGTTAATTGCAAACCGTATGGTTGGCAACTCGATTTCAAGGGGTAACATACACTCTTTCCCATAAACTAATTTAAATGGAGTATGGCCGATAGCTCACTTGAACATTGTATTGTACACCCATACTGCCACATACAACTTACTATCCCAGTCTCGTTTCTTCTCAGAGACTATTTTAGACAAGATACCCACAAGCTGCTTGTTAGTACTTTCGACTTGCCCGTTTGCTTGCGGATTATAGGGGGTCGTTTTATTATGCTTGATTTGCCAAGATTCAGTTAAGTTTTTAATCACTTTATTCAAAAAGTGGGTTCCACGGTCCGACACTAGTTCCTTCGGTGGACCGAAACGGCAGATAATATGCTCTAAAAGAAAACTTGCAGTCTCTTTTGCATTGTCCTACCTCGTCGCTTGCACTTCTGACCATTTTGTAAAATAATCAGTTGCTACTATAATGTACCTCTTCTGGATAGTAGACGATGGGGTGATAGGACCCACAAAATCAATGCCCCACTTCTCAAATGGAAGGACGGCCATGATAGGCATAAGCGGGCGTTTCCTATTCTCTCTGATGCCATGTCTTTGACAGGTATCACATCTCTTAACATACTCAAAGGAATCTTGGAAGATCGATGGCCACCAATATCCAGGTCTTAAAGCTTTCTGTGCCGTCAACCGGCCAGCAAAGTGCCCTCCACATGCAGAGTCATGGCACTCTTCTAAGATGAAAGGAACCTCGTCAGGCATCACACATCGGCGATAGATATCATCAACACCCTGCCAATATAGTGTTCCTACGATCAAGGAAAACTTCAAAGCCTGTTGTTTGATTTTCCTCTTTTCAGATTTTGATAAACCAGCTCCAGTCTCTCCCGTTGATAGATAATACGTAATAGCAGCGTACCAAGATGGGATAGAAGCTGTATCAATTTTAAACATTTCTTCAATATCACTTCCTTCAACCAAAGTCTCTTTCGGCTCCCCGAAATCCACAAGGCATTCCACAATACCTTGCAACCTCGGTGGCTTACTCTTAATCTCATAATCAAACTCCTGCAAAGTGATTAACCACTTTGCCAAACGATCAAGCGGTTGTAGCTTGTTCATAAGAAATCTAAGCCCTTCCGCCTTCGTATAGAAAACTACATTCTCATAGAGGATGTAGTGCCTGAATTTTTTAGTCGCAAAGACCATCGCAAGACACAACTTCTCCATGTAGGTGTAGTTGATCTTTGAAATGCCCAATTTTCGACTAGCAAAAGCTATCGGATGATACCACTTTTCCTCCCAGATTTGGGCTAAACAGCAATTGATACTATGTATGGTAGCTATGCTGAAAATATGTAAAATACTTCGCCTCTTTTAGGTGCTTTTAAAACTGGTGCTTTTACTAGCTCCTGTTTCACATCCTCAAAAGCTACCTTACAAGGATCGCTCCATTCAAATAGATAGCTAAAGGATAACAAGTTTGTTAGTGGCAACGTCCTTTCTCCCAAGGCATTTATAAACCTCTGATAATACCCTATCAATGACAGAAAGCTATGAACCTCTTTTGGAGTGCGTGGTGGACTCATGGCGACTATAACCTTGATCTTTTCAGGGTCAGTTGCGATTCCTACTGAATTGACCACATGCCCTAGCAACAGCCCATAACGCACTCCAAAGACACACTTCCGTGGGTTAAGAGCAATACAAAATTGTCTGCAGTGCTCAAAGTACTTTCTTAAGATAATCAACATCCTTTCCCTTATAGTGGCTGTCCCCAGGTCATCGATAAATACTTTCAACTCATCTGGGGAGATGTCGCCAAAGGTCTTGTCTGATGTTCGTTGCCATAATCCAGGTGCATTGCACAAACCAAAGGCCATCACATGGTACACAAAAGTACCAAAGACAGTAATGAAAGTCGTTTTCAACTTGTCCTCTTCTGCAATTGCCATTTGATTATAAACCGCAAAGCAATCCATGAACGAATATATTTTCCTACTTGCTAATTGATCCAAAATTTGATCAATAAATGGCAACGGGTAGTAATCCTTAACCATCTGCTTATTCAGCTCTCTAAAATCTACACATAGTCGGATTTGGTTGTTTTTCTTCTTCCTGATAACAACTGGTGAACACCATTCTGTGTGTTGTACTGACTGGCCAAAGACCCCAAGCCACTTTTAACCAGGTCGGCAAGCCAACTCCTAAAAGTTGTTGCACTAAACAGGTGATTTTTGCTACTAATTATACTAATTCAGTTTAAACTTCCATAATATTTACGATGTTTGTTTGTCGTAGTCCAACTATAGATATCTAAACTCCAGTAAACATACTTAATCTCATTTGTAACCTTTCTAAACCTTTTTCAAGCATTTTCAACTATTTTCTATTTTCAAAAAATAGAAACAGGTCCACATAAATACAAATAACCATTCAGCATAGGAAAATACATTTCAAAGCATTTTCTAAAAATAATAAACTGAAGATTTACCCATGCTATAACTTCTATTTTTGTTAAATGGTTTAAGCGCATACTTGTAAAATCCACGGGTTGTCGTCCCCTCTTTGGAAGCCGTGTCCTCTTTCCGTCTAGCCACTATCCAATCATTGTACATCGCAAGCTCATCCTTTCTAGTCTCCATGCAACTTTGTTGTTGGAATGAACACCATCTCCATGAAGAAGGAACACATAAATTCCACCACTTCTATTACCAAGAAGGTGAAAACCCACAAAGAATCATTCTTTAAGTGCTCCCGCTCATTAGATCTGACTTTAAAGTTCTCCCACTTGTAGGATTCTCAATGCTTTTCTTATTTGGAGAAAAGATGGAAATAGAACATTGGATGCTTGATTTTCTTTGATGTGTTGCATATGAACTAGCTTTTTTGGAAATGAAACTGAACCTTAGGATTTTAATATTTTCATAAAGCTAAAACATTATCTAATCTTTTTGGTTTCCACTTCGTGCAGTCCTTGCGTGGATGAGAGCACGATGATGCAGGAGTGCTAACATAGTTTGAGGCATGGGCGGCAGTGGCCATCTCCACCACCACTATCCTTACGATTATGAGCATTGACCCAAAATTTGTATTCTCATCACAAGTGGCAACCATTTGCAAGAACCAATCTTTTCCTTCCTTCTGCTTGGAAATGACCTCAAAATGGCATCAACCAAAGGTCCTCTCCATTGCAGTCCATTTTGACCCAATTATGCGAGGAAGTTCGACTCGATTGTTGGTATGGTAACCTCCTTTGCCCAGGACGCCCTTCCCGCCACAGCTCCCACAGGCGATGCTACCTTCCCCTCTGCAGACACAACATGGCACAGGAGGATAAATCCACTTGAGAGGCTTCACAAACATTTCGCTCCTGCCGCTGCTGCTCTTGCAAGCCTTGATCAACTTTCCGCATCACCATCATCATCTCTGCTTGAACAGCTTGCAGAACTGTACTATTAGTCTGCGTGTTAATGTTGTCCTCTTCATTTCCTGCTGGGGTGTTGGTGCGAGCGAAGCATCCTTTCACTTTCTTGTGGCTTGCTCTGTGTCCTCCGAACGCCTGATGTGATCTGAAGGCCTTCTTGCCCCTGCTGCTGAACTCCGAAGAAGAAGAAGAAGAACAAGAAGCCCTAGTTCCTCCTCCTCCTCCAGACAGGCGCACTCCATTCTTCTTCTTCTCGATCAGGGAGACTGATGATGATGAGCCGACCACCAAGACACAAGCTCATTATTGCCGCGCACCTATTAATGCTCCTATTGGTGATCGAGCAGAAAACGTCTGTCCTCTCATGGATTGGATCTCACACGCTGGAATGCAACTTGAGAGAAGGAAGTGGAATCATCCTTCTTCCTAAGAGGCCTGGGCAACGGACCAACGATGGTTTTTTTACAACCGTCCTCTCACACATAATATCTTTTTTTTCTTTTTCCTCCTCTCACTTCTCCATAAATTGCACTCAATGGGGAAGGTCTTTTACTCTACCTTCTCATAGTCTTATATAGGTTTTCTCCATACTCACGTAGGGTTAGGTTTTCTTCTTTTTAAGGACTAAATCAAAAATTTCTTTTTTGCACATGGTTGCAAATGACAACTCCAAGAAGCCTTCCACCACTTTTCAAGAATAATACAACTCCTTGCACCTCCGATCTTTCGAATTTACACGAACTTGTTGGCCACACATGTACGACCATACCATAGTATGGAACCCTTCTCTCACTACATTTCCCAAAGAAATAATGATGCTCCCCCAATCTTGCAACATCATTGAAAGCACTTGTAAGAAAGCTTGTTATTGATGACAATATACTTGATATAAAGCTTGTACTCTCTGTTGGATCTATGTCTTTATTTGCAACCTTTGATACATTGATGTATGTTGTTGTTGTAACCATGACCATTGTTGATACCTTGTCCAAAACTTCACCCCCTGAGTCCTTTAACCTAGCTACACATTCTATTGAACTAGCTTTTTCACTTTTGGTGGTTAAAGCAAACTCATAAGTTTCTGGTTTGTTAGGTTGTAAGCTAAGTATCAACTCCGAAGAAGCCCTTATTCCAATTGAACAATTCATACCTAGATAAAAAGCAACTACAAGCTCCCCAACGTTAGACACCACCACCTCTACATTTCCATCTCGGGAGAGTGCTTCAAATTTTGACAAGACCACTGATATGATTTTCCTTGGACTCCTATTTATAATAAATTTGACATCATCTGCATTGAGCTCCAATGTGATAACGGATTTTGTGACATCTTTCAAAGGTAGAAGTAAACGTGTAAAAGAACCTTCATCTTGGAAACCAAACTCTACACCATATTGTGTCACTGCATAACGAGGTTTTAGTCCCTTTAACACTCTTTCATAATCCTTCTCTATATAGTCTTGAATTTGAAATCTTAAACAGTTGTTGAAGGCTTTTGTACATCGATTTAACTAATCACAAAATGCATAGTATAATGTTGCAATGTGATCACGCAATTGCCCATTGAAGGAATATTCTAGCTTATCAATCAAAAGCCATTCTGATTCATTCAAAAGTTGTATCATGTAATTAACTAGTTTGGATAGGTACACACTTGGAAAACTGGAAATTGTGTATAGAACACAAGAATCTCTCCATGTAGCCTTGCAATTACTATTCTATCTTCAGTTGTAGCAATAACATCTGATGGAGTTAGTGTTATGCTGGACAGTAGAATGTCAAAGCCAACAAATACTCCGATTGTGATATTGAACTCCATTGTTCCCAATTCTATTGCATATGTTGAAAACCACTGTGGATCCAAACCCAAACAGTGTCAAGTTCCAGCAACCTTCTTGCTAAATTGACTTTTTTCAGTCTCAATAAATAGACAATAATCACAATCATGATGCTATGTATGTTCTTCATAAGGAATTTAATCCTTAGGAGGTAGGAGGTAGCATAACTAGTGAAATCCCTTAAATTAATACTAAGATATCCTATCAACCTGCCAAGACCTTGCCAAGTTTAAAATTCCCCCGAAAACTCCTAATTTATAACAAGGTCTTATATCCTCTAAGTGATAATAATCCCTATGGGAAAATTTTAATCAGTCATAGCTGAGATTCACTAAGTAAACCTATCAGATTTTGTCTGAAACTCCACCTTCCTCTCGTACAAGAACTTCCTTGTACCAACATCTCCTAGCTAGACTGCAAGGACACAACCTCCAAAGACAACAACTACCAAACCCGCATCTGCATTAAATTAATGTAAAAAGATGGTAGTAGTATATCAGATGCATACAATGTTGAAAATTTGTGCAATATGTAACATGTTTTTAGATGTTATCATTTCTCCCCCACTTAATTGCGAAGTGTCCTCACGAGCACAAGTACCTCACAAACATGCAACATCACGAACACAGCTACCATGAGCACTGCTACGCAACTTCAAAAGAAAAAATATACTCTCCCCCACTTAATTGCGAAGCGTCCTTGCGAGCACAAGTACCTCACAAACATGCAACATCACGAACATAGCTACCACGAGCACTGCTACCCAACTTCAAAAGAAAAAATATACTCTCCCCCACTTAATTGCGAAGCGTCCTCGCGAGCATAGCTACAATATCTGCAAAATCGCACATAGAAGACTAGTAGACACTGGAAAAGTAGAAAAAATACTCATGTATGTCATATTGTAACGCAAACAATACAAATGTTTCAATGAAATTATGTAAAAATGTGTGCAAACTAACATTCCCCTTACTCACTCTCCCCACTTAAGTGCATAACAGAGCTTCATCCATTGCATAGAATATACCAACTAGGAAGCTGTCTAAAGCCGCTGAACAACAAGAATCCCTCTAGGCAATGAATTGCCACACTACTATCCTACTAGAAATATTGATTCTGAAATAGCCTCACTAATAAGATCGTTACTTAACAAAGAACCCAAACAAGGCAAGCTAATACTACAACACCAAATAGGACTCCTAGGGTTTAGCTGCTAACCCTCCATGTTCTACTAGAACAACCAGCCAATGATCCCTTGCTTCCAAGTGTCCAAACTTTTTCTTTTAATTTTAAGTTTTAATAGCATTCTTTTCAGTATCAAAAGAGTATATACATTTATTCTCCTTCCAAAAGGTCCCACCCCAAAGAGATGCAAGGCATCGGATGCAAGGCACCCATCAAGGAAATCCTATAGCCTACCAAGACCTCAGAGGTGATGGTTATCTTCTTTTGGTTGTTTTTTTTTTCAAACCCTGCAATCTCAGGGCGTTTGTTTTTTCTTTCTTTCTTTCTTTCTTTCTTTTGTGAAAGAATAAATATATAGACTTTTCTGAACTTATAATATTTGGATTGAATTTTAAGTAGTTCTTTTTTTTAAAGGATAAACTAGAAGGGTAAGAATACATTACTTAATTGAACGGTCAAACATTTCAGCTCAACAACTTTGCTCGAGGAATCTAATCTAGCGCATAATACTAGTCACTCTGCCTGGGCAAATGATAAGCAAAGAATACTCACCAGTTCAATATCTCTCTTCCACGCTACTCCTAGTCAAAATTTCGTGGAGAGAACCTTATTGCATAGCTACCCTACATATCGCTAGAAAAGCGACTAAAAGATAAGGGAAAACTCTATAGGATTCCTAATTAGATATCCATACAATGGAATTCACTATGTTATACACACACATCACCCCCTTTTTAATCTCATCCTAGTGCTAAGTCCCATCCCTTATGAGTGGACTTCATATATACGGAATTAGATATGTGTCATTCATATTTGTTTGAAATATTTACTTATATTTCTTCTGTAATTACTTAGGCAATTTAAATCTCTGAGTTAGCTCAATCAATTTCTATTGTTGTACTTTGCCTTTCAAATGAATGAATATAGATAAAGAGTATAGGTATGAAACAACCTGATTTGTACATGGATATTGCAACTCCGGGAATCATCAATAGAAGCATGCAGCAGTATATAACTCAAAATCATAGTCAAATCTACACATGAAACATACACTACAATGTTAAAGAGTTAGATAAATAAATAATAAAAATTTCCCTCAGACAAAAGAATTGTCATATGTTCATGTCACAATTTTGATCAACTAGTCTATCGTAATGCTTCCACTGCTTAGTTGTTTAGATCAGTATAGTTCTCCACTTGATAACCAGATATTGGTATGTGAACGCACTACCAAATAGTTTACATAAATTTCTAATCCAGCCACCACTGATTTTACATTTCTAAGTAACCCCAAAGGAGTTACTTTTCTCTGATTAGCCACGCGTAAAACAATATGAGTAGGTTCTAGATCCTTCAACCCTAATTCTTACATTGCCTGTTTTGTCATAAAATTAACTGTTAAGCCACCATCCAACTGCACTTCATTCAGCAAGTGGCCATTAATAGTAGTATCGATGACTGGAGCTCCTGGATCTACAAACAAATCTACTATTTTTACATCCTTAGTTGTTTTTCTTTAGAAGAATTTTCACTTACTTTGGAAGCATTAATCTCAATCCTCTTCCTTCGACGCCGAACTAATTTATGATAAAGTTGCTTCTGACAAACAGACGCTATTTCTAGCAATTGCCGAAGGTTAATGGTCAGTGATATTTCTTCTAATGCAGCCCAAAAATCATAGGTCTTATTTTCTACTTCCGATTGCTCTTTACTTCCTTCCTTAGGAGGAATCAATCTTTCAGGAAAAGGAGCTACTCCCACTTGAATCTTAGGATTTGCTAAGGGCACAGGTAATAATGGGTGGTCAGAGGAATGCTGTGGAGAATCCGATTCAGGTAGTTCCACATTAGGATCAATGTCCTTAGATATATCCTTCACTGCTCCGTTTAATTGTGGACTCTCTTCCGCTAAACCTTGATCCTTTTGTTGTTGCTTTTGTGCCCTAGTAATGACACCAATCATAGGGTCAGCCTTAAAGGTCACTTTACGAGGTATAAATTTTGACTTAACTCCAGTATCTTTCCTTATTGTTTCTACTTCAACTAAATTTGCAACAGACATTGAAGGTTCATTAAAGACTTGTTTACCTTTGTCAATAATTTTGTTATCCTCTCTCTTAGGGCAATTCTCCTCATAATGTCCTTCACCACTGCACTTCCTGCAAAGAGAAGTATAGTCTTGATTTTTACGTGCATTTGGACAATATGTAGCTATGTGACCTTCTTGTTAGCATCAATAACAAATTACTGGTCCTCTAGGCCGCTGGTGTCCACCCTGCCCCATTGGATTACGAAAATTTCCATTGTTTCTTCTAAAAGGATAATTTCTCCCTCGATTGGTATCACTATTATAATTGTTTCAGGGTACTTGAGGTCTACCCTGAGTTGGCAATCCTCGTGGCCTAAAAGGTTGATTGGGTGGTCCAATCTCATAAGTTGTATTATTACGATCCATATAATTATAATTCGTTTGTATTGAACAAGCTTGTTGTTGCTCTTGCCCTATCTTATGCCAGCAATTGGTATCCAAATGCCCTGTCTTAAGGCAAAAAGTATAGAACGGTGGATGATCAGGTATTAATCTTGAAGGTGTCAGGCACTTTGTAGCCACATGGCCATAACCATGACACTTACCACACCATATATTTGATCTAGGTGGGTTTGAAGTTGAATTTTCCGACGATTGTTGTGCATTAGGAACTTGTGTTGTTACCAAATAAATTTCCCTCAAAGGTGCTTGTACTGCACTCATAATTTCCTCCTTCAATTTTCCTAGGGATTTCGCAATAATATTTGCTACTTTTTCTTCATCAAGAGGAGATTGAGGTTGAGGCATAGAAGGCATTCATGTCTACATCATATAGGCTGGAATCGAAGTGTACGGATTTAAAGGTATACTTGACACATTTGAATTTGTAGTTACCAATGGATTTAAAGGAACGGTCACATAAGACACGTTCTTAGATAACCCACCTGAAGTGCTGGCAGGGTATTCCATCCGAGGTTCCTTGAATAGATCCCTCCGTCGTTGTTGACTAAGCTGCACTTCTTCCCACCATCTAGCATGCGTTTTAGCATCTGCTAGCATAGCTGGTCGTTGTAAACTAACATGCTGATGAACTTCAGGATTAAGCCCATCAATAAACTTACGTTTTTGCGTGGGATCATCAGGAGTGGGATTCATCTTTCGAATAATCGTCTCCATACGCTCAATGTAATGTTCAACGCTTTCAGTTGCTCCTTGGGACAAATAATCTAATTGGAGAGCCAATCTATCTTGAAAACCTTGTCGCCTAAATTTTTTGAGAAAAGCTCTTGATAAGGCAGCATAGGTTCCTTTATGTTGAGCATCCAGGTTTCTGTACCACCTCATTGCCTCATCTTTTAATGTTGTAGGGAAGATATGAAGCTTTTGGTCGTCGTCTATTATCTCATTGGCGATACAAGTAACCTCAAATCATTGAGAATGGGCATCGGGATCTTCATCCCACAATCCCCCAAATTGCGTAAAGTCAGCTAATTTGACTGGGTTTCGAGCCATTATTTCCTTAAATAGTGTTCCTAGTCCAAAATCTGAAGTAGAGTCAGACCACACGGGTTCCTTGGATTCTCTGAATAAGGATCTTAATCCAAAGTCATATACGGCTCTTGATTTTCCTCTCTTTGATGGGGAATACGAAACAAAGAACGTAATCCCAAATCTGTCACTCGATCTATCCACCAGGGTTCTTTTGGTGCTTTAAATAAGTAGTTTAACCCAAAAGTATATTCTAAATTCGAACTAAATATAGATTCGTTACTCCCTATAGTGGCATTAGCTTCACTCTCCACGCTCTCACTTTGCATACTCTTTACCTCAGTAGGACTATCAATGCTTGAAACCACTCGATCCCATTGGTATGAAGCTGCTTCACTTTCCTTTGATGGTGTTCGATCAAATGATATGTTATGCTCTAAGGATTCTACGTTTGAGTTAGACACAACGTCTATCCCCAAGTTCAGTAATGCGTTGACCCTCTCAAGCCTTTCTAATAACCAAGCCTCCTATCGCGCCGCTCGTTCTCTAGCTCGCTGATCTCTAGCTTCGTTTTGTTGCCTCCGTCTCTCTTCTAAATTCATCCACGATTACTAAACTAGCTCTTACTGTCATACTCCAAAGTTACGCTTGTTTTATTCGAAGCTATAAAATTAGGTTTTGGCTTGTATGCGTGCTTAGAAGGTTCAAAATAGTTGGCAACTCTAGGTCTATTTTCCCATATGGCAACTTTTCTTCTTGTTCGGAGATTAAGCCTAAGATTTCAGCAACCTCTCTAACGTATTTTGTGTCAAAAGTAATTTTTAGACCTCTGGATACACGTATCCAAGGCAGCACATCATCCCAAACCACTCTTCTAAAGGTTCGGTAAGAGCTGCGATAATACCAATCAAAGTGGTACGATACACTAATTGTATTTATCTCTACTGCGTCTTTTAGCCCAAAGTGTGTTGCTAGTAGAACTATGGTTGGCGCACAATCGTTATAACCCCAACTCCAAGAAGATAATTGCTCTACGTCCACAGTTAATTTAGGGCCAAAATATTCGCCTCCCTCTACTAATTCTGTGTCTCTCACCCAATCTAGCACTCTTCTTTTACACTCTTGGGGAAAATTAGGAAAATAGTCCCTTAAAAAAGAGACTGCGTATTCACTCATGAAAAATACCTAGGATTTAAATATCCTAGGAAAATTGATCACCCGTTCGAGCGCACTTAGCTCTCGGCAGACGCACCAAAAAATGACTGGCCAAAGACCAAGCCACTTTTAACCAGGTCGGCAAGCCAACTCCTAAAAGTTGTTGCACTAAATAGGTGATTTTTGCTACTAATTATACTAATTTAGTTTAACCTTCCATAATATTTACGACGTTTGTTTGTATAGTCCAACTATAGATATCTAAACTCCAGTAAACATACTTAATCTCACACTTCGTTGCTTTTAAACTTTTAAAGTTAGATCTTTATATTGGGCACTAAAACGCTAAACCTAGGATAACTACATATTCCCTCCATCTTTCAGGAGTGGCTCCTCATAAATTTCTCCTGCCATACTAGTGGCGGTTTATCCAAGAAGTTTTGATGTTTAACTTTAAGAAATTTGTTTCAAGGTATAGATCCCTTGGATCTATTTGAATATCCCCATTTAAATTCCTTTTTATATTTCTCTTCTCCAACTGATTAAAATTAATTCTTTTTATTTATTTAAGTGATATCAAACATTCAAAACAAATTTTCTAACGTACCATAAACCCATATTTTTAATTCCTTATAACTTTCCCCTCTCCGTATTGCAATTTCGTCGTTGCTTTTAATGTTTAGATAATTAATTTTTTTTGCAAGAATAATATCCTTTCTTTTTTCTTCTTTACTAAATACCAATCAGGATAAAAACATGTACTCTCTGCACTCTAACGTAAACACATATATAGTTTATTTTCAATCCCCATATTTCCCTCTAATTTATCAGTTAGTCCTAGTGGCCTTCCATTCTTAACTCTTTTGATCGTTCAAATAATATTTATAGAAAAATAAAATATAGAATTTCAACTTAGATACTGAAGCTTCCCCTCATACCATCAAATAATGGAAAATCCATTTTTGTATAGAAACTATTACTTTTCTCTTAAAAACAACTATTTTTGAATTTTTAAATATACTGAATAGTCTTTAATAATTATGAAAAAAAATTGTAAATTTTTAAAATTACTGTCTTTATGGGAAAAAATATCATAACTTATGATTTTTCAATCAGCAATTCTATAAAAATTCATTTGTAACCTTTCTAAACCTTTTTCAAGCATTTTCAACTATTTTCTATTTTTAAAAAATAGAAACAGGTCCACATAAATACAAATAACCATTTAGCATAGGAAAATACATTTCAAATCATTTTCTAAAAATAATAAACTGAAGATTTACCCATGCTATAACTTCTATTTTTGTTAAACGGTTTAAGCGCATACTTATCAAATCCACGGGTTGTGGTCCCGTCTTTGGAAGCCGTGTCCTCTTTCCGTCTAGCCACTATCCAATCATTGTACATCGCAAGCTCATCCTTTCTAGTCTTCATGCAACTTTGTTGTTGGAATGAACACCATCTCCATGAAGAAGGAACACATAAATTCCACCACTTCTATTACCAAGAAGGTGAAAACCCACAAAGAATCATTCTTTAAGTGCTCCCGCTCATTAGATCTGACTTTAAAGTTCTCCCACTTGTAGCATTCTCAATGCTTTGCTTATTCGGAGAAAAGACGGAAATAGAACATTGGATGCTTGATTTTCTTTGATGTGTTGCATATGAACTAGCTTTTTTGGAAATGAAACTGAACCTTAGGATTTTAAGATTTTCATAAAGCTAAAACATTATCTGATCTTTTTGGTTTCCACTTCATGCAGTCGCTGCGTGGATGAGAGCATGATGACGCAGGAGTGCCAACATAGTTGGAGGCATGGGTGGCAGTGGCCATCTCCACCACCCCTATCCTTACGATTACGAGCATTGACCCAAAATTTTGTATTCTCATCACAAGTGGCAACCATTTGCAAGAACCAATCTTTTCCTTCCTTCTGCTTGGAAATGACCTCAAAATGGCATCAACCAAAGGTCCTCTCCATTGCAGTCCATTTTGACCCAATTATGCAAGGAAGATCGACTCGATTGTTGGTATGGTAACCTCCTTTGCCCAGGACGCCCTTCCCGCCACAGCTCCCACAGGCGATGCTACCTTCCCCTTTGCAGACACAACATGGCATAGGAGGATAAATCCACTTGAGAGGCTTCACAAACGTTTCGCTCCTACCCCTGCTACTCTTGCAAGCCTTGATCAACTTTCCGCATCACCATCATCATCTCTGCTTGAACAGCTTGCAGAACTGTACTATTAGTCTACGTGTTAATGTTGTCCTCTTCATTTCCTGCTGGGGTGTTGGTGCGAGCGAAGCATCCTTTCACTTTCTTGTGCCTTGCTCTGTGTCCTCCCAGTGCCTGATGTGATCTGAAAGCCTTCTTGCCCCTGCTGCTGAACTTTGAAGAAGAAGAAGAAGAACAAGAAGCCCTAGTTCCTCCTCCTCCTCCAGACAGGCGCACTCCATTCTTCTTCTTCTCGATCAGGGACTAATGATGATGAGCCGACCACCAAGACACAAGCTCGTTATTGCCGCGCTTCTATTAATGCTCCTATTGGTGATCGAGCAGAAAACGTCTGTCCTCGCATGGATTGGATCTCACACGCTGGAATGCAACTTGAGAGAAGGAAGTGAAATCATCCTTCTTCCTAAGAGGCCTGGGCAACGGACCAACGACGGTTTTTTTACAACCGTCCTCTCACACATAATATCTTTTTTTTCTTTTTCCTCCTCTCACTTCTCCATAAATTGCACTCAATGGGGAAGGTCTTTAACTCTACCTTCTCATAGTCTTATATAGGTTTTCTCCATACTCACATTGGGTTAGGTTTTTTTCTTTTTAAAGACTAAATCAAAAAATTTCTTTTTTGCACATGGTTGCAAACGACACCTCCAAGAAGCCTTCCACCACTTTTCAAGAATAATACAACTCCTTGCACCTCCGATCTTTCGAATTTACACAAACTTGTTGGCCACACATGTACGACCATACCATAGTATGGAACCCTCCTCTCACTACATTTCCCAAAGAAATAATGATGCTCCCCCAATCTTGCAACATCATTGAAAGCACTTGTAAGAAAGCTTGTTATTGATGACAATATACTTGATATAAAGCTTGTACTCTCTGTTGGATCTATGTCTTTATTTGCAACCTTTGATACATTGATGTATGTTGTTGCTGTAACCATGACCATTGTTGATACCTTGTCCAAAACTTCACCCCCTGAGTCCTTTAACCTAGCTACACATTCTATTGAACTAGCGTTTTCACTTGTGGTGGTTAAAGCAAACTCATAAGTTTCTGGTTTGTTAGGTTTTAAGCTAAGTATCAACTCCGGAGAAGCCCTTATTCCAATTGAACAATTCATACCTAGATAAAAAGCAGCTACAAGCTCCCCAACGTTAGACACCACCACCTTTACATTTCCATCTCGGGAGAGTGCTTCAAATTTTGACAAGACCACTGATATGATTTTCCTTGGACTCCTATTTATAATAAATTTGACATCATCTGCATTGAGCTCCAATGTGATAACGGATTTTGTGACATCTTTCAAAGGTAGAAGTAAATGTGTAAAAGCACCTTCATCCTTGAAACCAAACTCTACACCATATTGTGTCATTGCATAACGAGATTTTAGTCCCTTTAACACTCTTTCATAATCCTTCTCTATATAGTCTTGATTTTGAAATCTTAGACAGTTGTTGAAGCTTGTGTACATTGATTTAACTGATCACAAAATGCATAGTATAATGTTCCAATGTGATCACGCAATTGCCCATTGAAGGAATATTCTAGCTTATCAATCAAAAGCCATTCTTATTCATTCAAAAAAAACAATTGCTATGCAGTCCAGGAGCTTTTCCATTGATACCATGAACTATGCATAGTGTATAATGTGAACGGTTTAGTGCACAAACAGAAGAAAATCAGCATTGTGCATCGTGCGAAACCAATCTTTTTATGATTTCCATGCTAGCTTTATGTAATGAGAAAAGACACCGAGCCTTACACTCATGCTGCCTTCCTCTTTATTTTAAAACAACATCCTATAGGCATGATGCAACACATAAACCAAATTTTAGTTTATATTTTGACGCTCAACCTCCCCTCTCACCCTACTGTTTAATGTTTTGCATTTGTTGATAGGTGAAAAGGTCGTTTTATGTGTTTTTCCTTATAAAGAAAGCGATAAACATGAACGAAAACATAGAAACAAGGGTAAACCGAGGCCAACCTCATGCTTTACCTTCATTATACGCTGCACAAACACACATATAATTTTTTGGAATTTTTCTTTTACCGTTTCCTAAATTTTCCCCATTTAAAACCCATTTTTCACCATTTTCTAGTATTTTTCCTCTATTTTCTTCAATAAAAAATGACAAAAAATTAAGATTGATTGTGGACTGTGGCCCTTGGGTTCATTGATAGTAAAATTTTAGATTTTTGTAGGTGTTATGTCTCATATTTTTCATTTATTTTGCAAAAATCCCATTTTTACCCCTTAAACACGTGTTTTTCGGGTTTTATAACATTAATTTCAACCATATCACTTATGATTCTCTGATTTTTAGATTATAAGCTATTGAAACTCATAGAAAAAAACATCATAAGGAATATTCAGCCCATGGAAACAATGTTTCATCAATCAAATAGCATAAAAACTCATTTTTTCTTCATAAAAATTTGAATTACCGCTTAGGCTTCGTGTTTCGGGATCTCAGTTTTGGTGCGGGACTGCGGGTCAGCCCACATTCAATGTCCAGCATCTTCACAATCAGCAATCTTCATGTCTACATCGATTCGGAAGCAATCCGGTCTCAACCGGAGAAGCTTTCCTTCACCATTCTTCATTTTCCTCTTGCACACAAGAACAGCCCCTTAGGGGAGAGAGAGGGAGGAGAGAGAAAGACTAGAACTAGATTTTTTCATTCCCACAGTCATTTCACAGGCGAAGACAGGCGATAAGATCCATCAAGAGGGAGAAGATCAGGGCTAACATCAATTAGGTAGGTTTTTTGCAGGCAGCAAATCATCATCATCAACATCTTGGCGCATTTTTCGAGCGCAAACTGTCCACGCTTCCTTCATCCTCTCTCTCTCCACGATTTCATGAGAAGTTTCATTTGGCATAAAATATCCAAACTCCAAAAGGCATGCCCAATTTTGACCTCTCAAGTGTCCACCTCTTTGCATCTTGACCATTTGTTGGCTCCTTCCTCATCCGGCATCCGATTCGAGCTCTGAAAAATCCTGGGCGTCCGGCTTAACATCCTGCATTGACTAGCATCTCCTGACAACCCACATGGCAGTCTGTAAAATTATCAAAAATCCACAACTATCGCTCGGGTGCCTTTTAAAAGTCGTCTTTCACTTGGTGCTTAAAATCGTCCTAGTTGGAGCTGCCACCTTCGATGTTGAATATTTTTCCCCTAAATCCCAGATTTTTTGGCAAATTTTAGGCACATCCTGGGCTCAAAACTCCACTCTCACTCTCTAGGGACCAAGGAAGGAGAGCCACAAGAGCATAGGGGAGAGGAGATGCAAAGGCTAATTGAAGAAGCAGGATCAACCTTTGAAATGGTGTAGCAAGATGAGGAGTTAGTCCCACACCCTCCCTCTCCACGACTAGAAGTATAGAAGGAGGTAGACAACACTACAAAAAGGAAAGCAAAGATCAAAAGGAGAATAATGAACATATTGGACTAGTCACGGAGGAGCTAAGAGCTCAACTAGTAGTGGCCCCAAAAGCACCCATCCCCCTTCAAGAGAAGATTGTTTCCCAATAGATTGGAATGCAAAACTCATAGTATGGGAGCAGAAGGAGAACGGTCATGAACCCTTCGCCTTTAATTTTTCCCCACTACATTGAGCAGAGTTCTATCAACCAAGGTGGTGGAAGAGGTGATTAATGTAGGAAGAAGGCTGGAAGACATGTGGATTGTTGAAACAAAGAAGAATCTTACCTTCATAGGAATAGAGGCTCCTGACTACTGGGAGAACAAGGTCATGGAGGTGCCCGGAACGGTAAAGGGCTATGAGTGCCAGCCAAGGTGGAGAAGGAAAATCTGGGATGGCAATATGGACTCTTGGATATTGTTTTGCAACACCCTACCCTTCAAGAGAAATAACCCCGTTTACATGCCATATCCTAGAAGGGTAGGAGTGGACTTCAATCCTACTGTCCATGTCCGATATGACTTTCCAAAAATCTATAATGTCAACACCACTAAGCCCAAGGAAGCACTCACCTTTCGTGAGCATGAATTGTATGCCTCTATTGACCATTTCCTCAATGAATTCAACTCTTGCCCTCGAACCCCACTTTCCTCAAAACTTGTAATTACCTTAGGCTCCTTAGAGTATTATTAAGGCAAGACCCTATTCCACAAGAATACCCCCTCCCACCACTATTTTTTAATCTCAATGCTGGCATATATAGTTATGCAATGGCTATGCTAATGATGTGTGCTGCCCTCTTACCATCTTTTTGCATAGCCCTCTTAGATGACATGAGCGACAACTGTTTTGCTAGTTGCAACCAACCGTTTCTGTCCACAACTCCCCTCAATGTTTGAATGAGCCTAAAATGATATATGTGGAGCCCCAAGAGGAATACCAAGGAAAAGGGGATTCTACTGCAAGAAAATCTATCTTGTAACATCAACAAGCTTTTATTTCATTCTTTTCATGACCAAAACAGAGA
This sequence comes from Lygodium microphyllum, assembly GCF_053477565.2. Taxonomy (NCBI): domain Eukaryota; kingdom Viridiplantae; phylum Streptophyta; class Polypodiopsida; order Schizaeales; family Lygodiaceae; genus Lygodium; species Lygodium microphyllum. The sequence continues at coordinate 124,412,034 of NC_141157.1, forward strand.
AAACATCAAATCTTCACGCAGCATCATAATAGATATCTCCCACAAATTTAATAGAATCAACCATAATCTTCAACATCTTCACAGAATCCATCAATAGAATAAGGAACATAAAAGAATACACAATTTTTGAATGGAAATCAATCACATAGTATTCATCTTCAATGTCTTCATAGTTTTCTCTCTCAATCTCTCATATACAAATACACTATTTTGATAGAATTGACTCTCTCTCTCTCTCTCTCTCTCTCTCTCTCTCTCTTTCTCAATAGTACATCATCTCCTCACTACAATACTCAATAATGACTCTCAATAATCCCTCTTAGTTTGTGGATGCACCTCCCAAGAGGTATGTCTGATGCAAAGAGGCACTAGAGCCACTACAGTGTCTCTTCATGGCTTACTACTGTCACTGTCACTTTAGTCTTCTCTTCAGTCTTCATCAGCTGCTTCTTTCATTTGTTTTAGCTCTTTTGAACTTAGATTCATCCTTTCCAAAAGTTAGAAAACTTTCCCAAAGACACACATACATTCTAGAGAACACTTACAGAAGATCTACAGAACAGGAACTGAACAGATACAAAGGCTCTACAGAAGGTTTACAGAGGGTTACAGAAGGTATACAGAAGGTATACAGAACCAATCAGAACCTCAACAAAACCTATTAGAACATCACAGAGCTTCATATCTCCACTAAAAATCATCATGAGCTTCCAAAACATAATCAATATCATCCAAAACACTCTCAAACACTTCCATTAACAAGCATACATCACTCTAAATCCATTAAAAATCAATCATTCAGACCTCAAAAATAATAAAAACCAGTCTGTCTTTTTCCACTCTCAATATATCCCCACACTTAGAAAGGAAATGTCCTCACGACCTAAGGAAAATAAGAATATAAGTTCACTAAAGAGCTCAATTTAATCTTCTTTAGTATCTTCAATAATCTTGCCAAATCACCACCCCAACTTATCACCTATATCTCTAGAAAAGAATACTTCTAAAGGAAAACTTCGTTATTCATTAACACATTTGATCATCAATAAAAAGTCATAAAAATTTCGTAAAGGATATAAGAGGTTCTTTAGCTTTCCATCATAGGCTTTCCATCCACTATCAATAGTTGAAAAGAGCTCTCGAACAAATTATTCAATCAGCACGAACTCATTACATACAAATTATTACAATACACACACAAACACAACCATCTGAATGACACCTCCAAAAAGAGATATATATATCATTAAGAATCATCCAAAATACATTGCAAAGGCATCAATGAAGGTGATCCTTTTGAAGGCTTGGTGATTACGAGAACGATCCATGGAGAAGGATTCGTCCACAAATGTCTTGGGAGGATTTTGAAAGAACTGAAGGCAGCACATCCTTTTTAGCAAAACAAGGTATCTGCTAGGTAGACATAGGGCATGAAAATATAGGACATCCAACTATTGGGAATCAATGTTCACATTGATATTCATACAAAGCTTTGGAATGGTCTTTTGATCGTTATGGGAATGCATATGCATATATACTAGATACCAAGCAAAATGAGCTGTCAATCTCACTGAAGGATCTAGAGATTGTGAATATTGGTGAGAAAAATGGAGGTAATTCTGGTATGCTTGACTAGTAGTTGTCTAGTCCCCTGGAATTAATGGCCAATTAATTTGTGGTCTCATGAGAGAATCAGTCGAGCTCCATCCTCTTCTTCTCGAAATCTGCTGATCAAATCCTTCGTACCCACTAACCAACTAAGGGGGTTGAGAAATAGAAGTGGCAGGAGATGGAAGTGGAATAAGTAAAAGAGGATGAAGAGATGGGTAGGCAAAATCATGAAAGGAGGAATAAGCTAAAGAAGGAGTGACTGAAAATTTAAGTGAATCAGTTAGGAAAGGTGTCAATTAATAAGCAGAAAAAGTAGAAGGCATATGGATAGATGGAGAAGGGCATGGTGGAGAAAGAGAAAAGACTCAATCTTCAATGAAAGAACAATAGGTAAATATAGGAATTTGAGGAAAGCCATGAGGTTGGAAAAGGAGAGGTAAGATAGCTGCTGAGTTGGACTGATAAAGGGAAAGATAAGTATCATAGCAATGGGCCATTTGTTAGATCGTCTCTGGTAGGCATCAAAGAAGGATTATTCAAATGGATGGTTCTTGGAAAGATAAGCTAGGAGATCCACCCACAGTTGGTTAGTGCTCCGCATATAAGTAGAAGTTGTATTCTAACATTGGTTCATGACCACAAAATCAATCATTGAATTCCATGAAGTGTTAGGGCAAGTAGCCACTTTAGAAGATTAACACTTGAACATGTCATCTATCCTCAACTCCAAATAGTTGACATATAAGACAGCTTGCAAAACCACATCCCCCACATACCAAGCCAGATCTACATCATCTGAAATCAATAGATCACCTCGTAGATACATGTAAGATAGCAACATGGTATCGGCCATCACAGAATTTTCAAAGACCATACGGACAACTTCTGTCAGCAAATCAGAAGACCAAGCCCCACTCCAACTATCATCACCTCGTAGATACATGTAAGACAGCAACATGGTATCCGTCATCACAGAATCTTCAAAGACCATATGGAGAACTTCTGTCTAAGACCAAGCCCCACTCCAACCATCCTCTGGAAGAGGGAGATCCATCGTTGAAAGCTTCATATAGAAGGCCAACTTCTACAACTGATAGTGGACAAAGAAGGAATGGTCCGGAGGAACATACTCCTGAAAGTGCTCAAATGTAGACCATAAAAAATCCATCCTTGACTACAATCTTTCCACTTTATCTTGAAACAATGGACATAATGTGGCCTGTCTCTGGAGAACTGCCAAGTCCTGCTGAGATATAGAAGGAATCATAGGGACATTGGGGATTGGAGGAATGGACCGTGACTGCGTCAGTTGGTCCTGCAACTACTTAATCTGGGAAGCTTGTGATTCTAATGTATTATGAGCAGTCTGCAAAGCTGACAGTTTTGTATCTAAAAGAGTCTGAAACTATTGAGCTTCTTTGGACATTTTCTCTTTCTCTTCCGAAACTCTAGTGACCTCTGACTGGGCTTCTGCTATAACTGAATCTTCAAAGAATATATTTCTTCTCTCTGGATCTCAATCATTTGGGTCTGTTGCTCCATCTGCTTAAACATATCGGCAAGAGTGTCTTTAGCAGAGGCTAACTCTGAGGTTGCCTTATGTAACTGGTCTTTGGATTGCATCAATTCTTCATAGAAAGAAGCATATAACTGTTGAACACAAACTGTCACTGAGAGTTCAATAGAACTCTAGATGTCATTACAAAGGAACGGAATGACATCTCTTGACACTAAATTGTTTAGTGAAGGAACTGATATTTCCAAAGAACCCTCTTGATGTGCCCTGAATAAATTGTTACATGTGAGGTAGGCAGGGAGGTCACTTCCAGAGATAGCAGGAACTGTGACTGAAGGAATGACTGGGGGAGTTTTATCTGCCAAACGCTTCAGGCGCTTCCGCTAAATGACCAATGGAGGAGGGGAATCAAGATCCTCTATATCAATAGGTTCTGAATCCTCTGAAGGTGGAGGGGGAGAAACTGGATCAGATGGAGGAGGTGGCAACACACCTTGCTAAAGGCCTGAATGTGTCAAGAAAGCATATAAATAGGAACCATAGGTGACATTTGTGGCATTCCCTCTAGTCACTTTGACAAAATGTTGGTCCATCTTCGTAAGCAGGTAAGTACTCCAATCAATGGCAACCCCTTTTAATACTATCCTGGAAGCTGTGAAGAGTTCCTTGGACAAATAATGAGATGGTGTTTTGGCAGGCATAAACCTGTCTTGGAGGAATTGGTAGACTAACTTCCAAAGAGGATCAATGATCATGGAAAAAGACACTCTTGAAGTGTTAATCACCCTCAACATCCAGAACCTCTTTGGTATGCTTCTGTAACAACTTGAGAATCTCATCATTGGAGAATAATTGTCTGGCTGTAACAAAGGGTTCTCCTTTGTAGGGAAGAGATAAAGCCTTCCCTAACCCTCGGGGTATCAATACCATGGAAGCACCACGAACCAGGCCCGATTTCTTACTGTATGATGCAAGAAACTCATCACACATAGATGGATCGTCTGGAATCAAAGGGAGTGAAGCAGCCATGAAAGTTGCAAGTCCTACTTTCGCTATAGGCACAAAAGCCAGTAGGGAAGAATAATCCCTACTGATCAACGGAATATACTGGATAGGAGGAGGAGCGTGAGGCGCCTTTCAGATGGAAAACACACACATCACAAAACACAGACAATCACAGAGAATGCTTACAAAACAACCAAATAGCTATAAAAAAGAAATCAATCAAAAGAAGCACACACAGACGTAACTAACCAATTGACCACCCCAAACAACCCACATCCTAGAAAAAATTCGGCATGACCTCTACACATATGTGACCAAGAACTTCATGCGATGCAACAAATAGGCACCCAAGACCCCGTATCAGGCAAAAAAGAAAAAAAACTAAAAACCACACCCATAATTGTATCACAAGCAAACCATTATACCTTAAAAACCTAATCAAGACCTAACCATAACTTTGACCAATAATTTCAACTTAAAGGACTTTACGTGCCCATCCCACGAAGCGTGTTTTTTAAAAGGGAAAAAAGTGCAGTGAGGGAAAATGGTTTTAATGAAGGGTTCACTTTAAGAAATTATTAACAATGGGTGAAATTTTATTAGGTTATAAACCTTAATAAGAAAACGGTGGTTCCTTCTTAAAATTTTAATTACAATTTATTAAGGTGAAACGGTGCTTAAACGAAACCCGAACTGCAATACCCAGACTAGGGTCTCTAGAAGCAAATTTATTAATTAGAGATTAATGGTGATGTGGAGCGTTTTTTTGCCAATGCGTGCTTTTTTGTGACGGTTGTTTCGTTCTTATTAAAGATTAAAGTGCTTCTTAAGCACACGTAGCGCGTGCAAAGTGAACGGCAGGTTGATTTTAAGTTATTAGAAAAATGTATGTTTAGCGCGAGCACGCGTGAAAAAGTGGGTGAATAAATTTCATTTTAACAATTTAATGTGGTTAAGGGATGACCAAAATAAATAAAGCTCAAAAAATAGATACCTGGTAGGGGTGTGTATGCAAGAGACTGAAGGCGCACTGAGTAGTCCCAAATGCAAGGAATCCAGTTTAAAAAAAAAAACCGCTGACTGGAAAAAATAAAGCACCTTAGGGTTTTTGTTTTAATATTATTTTTATTATTGTTTTTTATTTTTTATTTTTTATTTATTATTTTTTAAATTGTAATTTAGATGTGTTTATATTTTGTTGTGTTTTTTTTTGGGTTAACTTTTGTTTGTATTGTTATGGTTTTATTTTATTATTATTATTATTATTATTTATTTTTATTATGGTTGGGAAAAAGAAGCGCACCCCTGTCCCGCGCGCATGTACGGGGCAGGAGTAAAAATATTTGCATCGGCAGGATCAGATGGGGCAGGGACGGCGACACGCGAGTCACAGAGGCCACAGGGGCATCCCGAGGCACGTAAAATCAAAAACAGGCCCATTCACGCGCGACACGAGAAACGCGACCACACGGCAAAAAGGAAGAAAATTTAATAAAACACAAACCGCACATCGGATCGAAAAATCATAAAAAGGAAAAATGTGCCGGGAGACAAGGAGAAGATGATAGAAAAATACAACATTGGTTCCGGGGCAAAATTAGGGTGTTCACATGAGAAAAACACAAAAAATAGACCTGAAATCACATACGTGTGTTAATATCGGAAAATTCGCTCATTGGAACGAAGTGCGGAAAGAAGGAAAAATGTGCACAATAACGTGTCCAACAATCCTATCATGGCAAAACACGGTTCCGATCAAGATAAGACGTGTTCACATGGAAAAAACCCAAAAATCGTATCCAAAAATAGACTCGAAAATTCACAGGGAATGACCCGTGCACCGGAATAGAGGACTGTAAAAAGGAAAAATGTCTGGAGATTCACAAGGCTGGCACATCAAAACTCAATTTGGGGAAAATTGGGAGGGGTTCATATGGGAAAAATACAAAAAACACACCCAAAAACACTCTGAAAAATTAATAACTAAAAATCCAGCAGTTGGAATAGGGGGAAGAAAAAAGAAAAAAGTGGGAGAAAGGCTAGCGGGATATGAGTGTCAAATTAAACAGGAATTCCAATGAAAATAGGGCATGTTCACATGGAAAAATGTGAAAAATAGGCACGAAAAAGGCCCGAAAACCCGCAAAAATTAATAGCGGATGAACCGTGCATCGGAATGATAGGAGGTAAAAAGGAAAAATATCAGGGAAAATGGGTAGGATAGGGTTGGCACATTAGATCAGGGTTTCGAAGCAATAAAGATGCATTCACATGGAAAAGCGTCCAATTTACAAGAATTGCTTCAAAAATTAATAACTTTAGAACCGTTTGTCGGAGTAGGGGTTTGTAAAAAGGAAAAATGGGCAGTTCAAAGGGACAAACATGGCTGTAAGGTTGGATGTGATTCTCAGTGAACGTAGGGTGCGTTCGTATGGAAAAATCACAAAACAAAGAATAGAGGCAAACGGTCAAGATACATCTCCGAGGACAGAGTGAAATAGAACGGAAGAGTGGGGAAGAGACCCCCTCAAGGTAAAAGGAAGTCATGGCATAGATGCATGATCATAGCAGGGTATGTGCATGGGGGTATGCAACATAGATGCGCAGGGACGCGTCCCCATACTTAAAACCTTAGCAGGAAGGGTAAACCGAACATCAAGGACCTAATACCACACATCAAACCAATCACAAATGTCCCCACACGTAAGGCATAACCGTCACTGAGAAACAGAAGGTGTAGGGTTAGAAAAACTTGGCCCATATTGACGAGGAGTAATGTCGACTATCGAGGTTGCGTCTCGTATCATTGTCGGCTGTAGGAAGTACCCAGATGTGTTCACAGCACACGTCCTTCGTGGCAGGGACCACGGGGCAGCAACCAGGAAGATAGCTAATTGAAGGAATTGCAAGAAATTCGTCGATGACGATGGATATTGCACTCAAATCACGATCACTCAAATGGAATGAAAGAATAGTCACTCGCCCCATTACTAACATCACTCGAGGAAATAATGATGGAAACCTAGATCTCACACCCGGTTTAGGAATCAACAAGGGAATGGTGCAAAGGGAGTATGCTAGGGTGTACAGTTGATGGTGCATTAGTGCGTCCAATCCCATCTGGCATAAGTGTAAGCAGGAAGGCCAGGGAGCCTTGCAGTGCAGTGTACAGAACAGAGTGATGTGTCCTATGTTGATGGCAGAGACCCAGCCCGTGGGTGCATAGGGAAACAGAAACGTACCTGACTCCAATGGTCGTAACGTCCCTCAATCCTCACCTCTCGATAATTGATTGAAGAAACACTAGTCACACTCAACCCACCCTCTGTCTCACGCTCTGTTGAAAGATACAGAGGGCAGCCCATTCTTGAAACCCATTGATGTAATCCTCACCGTCACTTGTGCAGAGGTTGTATGCCTTGTGCACAATTGATGATGCAACTATGCATCCTGCCCTTTGCCGGCATACAGTGCAAGAAGGAAAGCCAGGGAGCCTTATGGTGCAATGCACAAGAACAAATCGTGCGTTGTGCATTGAGAGGCCCATCTCGTGCGTGCAATACTCTGTTCACACATCTCACCTCTCATTTGATTTGAAGGGAAAGACTGGTCACTCAACCCACCCTCTGTCTCACACTCACTGATAGATATAGAGGGCAGCCCATACTCACGTCCCCATCCTGTTAGGATGAAAGCTCGCATCACTCAAGGGGCTGGTGATGAAGATCAGGTTGGCTATTGTTGTCATCAGGATCTTGAAGATGAGGCATACCCAGGGAGGTAGCCTGCAAATCTCATACTTCAATGATTTGTAAGTAAAGTCGTCTGTTAAGAAGGACAGACAGACTGATATTGCAGAGACAGCGCGCCAAGGGAGGTGGCTTCAAATTACTTGCTGGAAAGGTACTTTTGATGAATCAGCTATCCTGAACTACGGGGTGTTACCACCTTTTCCACAGTCAGCTTCCTGCCCAAGGGTGTTTCCAGGAACAAGGCCTGTTATGATAGGGAATTTCTTCCTTTTCTCCCATAACAGTTGTGTGTTGTTTTTCTTTTCTTTCTTTCTCTTTTATTTCTTTTTCTTTTTTTTTTTCATTAAGAAAGAGAATGGTAGCAATACCATGTGTCAGGACCAACCTCGCCACCGTTGTTGAATCAGACAAGAAAAGAACAAGGTCGGGTTGAGAGGTATGATGAAATGAGTGTGGGAATGAGTGCCTTTTATGGGCTTACAATAGGTCTGGTATTGATAGGTGGAGAAAGGTGGAAAGTGACCATGGTATTCACCAATTGTGGTTTTAATAAACCATGCTGCTTCTGCCTCTGTGACTATCTCTGTTACTACTTCTATGATTGTCTCTGGCTCTGTCTCTGGTCTGTGTCTGTTTTGTGTCTGTTTTATCTCTATTACTATCTCTGCGACTGCCATGTAACAGGGAGAATAGTACATCCATGCTTCTATTTCACTATTAGAGGTGATTTCAGAAGTCAATTCAAGTTGAGGCAGGAGGTATTCTCCCATGGACAAGGACTTTGCTTCCCTTGGTAGTTGGCTTACAGTTCCCACCACTGTTAGGGACTGTGCCTCTATTTTCTTGGGAAAGATCTACTTAACAGCCTCTTCGTCTCCTGATGTACCATCTGTTATCTCGTTGGAGGAGTCAATTATGACTTCGATGGATGTGGATCCATTGCCTTTTTGTGATCCATACAACTTCAACACCACTTTGTTGGGTCCTCTGCCTAGGGTTAGGGTTCCTTTGAACCAAGCCAAGGTCTTCCCAACAACAGAGGGTATGAGGTCTCATAAGAATTTGGTTTGACCACCAAATATGTCAGCCAGTAGTCTCTTCCTGCAAGGATTTTTTTAATGTATGGGAGGATGCCCAACAGTTTAATTCTACTTTGGTTTGCCAATCTCATAAGCCAGTGTGTAGGTTGAATTCCTTGCAACCCTAAGTCCTTCATTGTCACATTCGTCATTATATTTACTGATGAGCCTCCATCAATCAATGCATCTGAAATAAAGTATCCTTCAATCCATACACTAATCTCTGGGGTTCCAGGATCTAGGAAGGCATTAGCCACATCTACTTCCTTTACAGGCTCCGGGGCCTTATTGGTCTTGGGCATTGTTGAAGGAACAATCCTTAGTCCATGTCTTCTTGTCAATATGCTTTTGAATTTCTTTCGATGGCTAGGAGACCGCATCAACAACTGTCGGAATGTTAAGTTAGGTTTAAAAGTATCTAGGTCTTTTACCAAGTCATAATCTTTGATAGGATCCACAGGCTTCTCCAGCCTGCTGGGAAATGGGGCTACACCCATTTTCATCTTTCCTTTTTCTTCTAACAATGGTAGCATCGGCACTTCCTCTATTTCTGGAGGTGCTTCTGTATCGTCTATCTCCTAGACCTCTGTTCTTGTTTTTAGGACTGTCTCTATAACTCTCTGTGGCACTGCACTGCTCTGTATTGCATTGTTCTATCCTGTACTGCTCTGTCCCTCTGTTGACAGGTTGAACTTCACAGTCTTGGCAGGAAAATTATTTTCATTCTGAACAACTGGTTCCTTCTTCTTGGTGCGTGTGACAGCGGCAACTTCCAACTCTACCAAATTGGAGGCAGGCTCTTGTGCCTTCTGTTGGCTATCAGTGGCATTGGCCTTGACAGGGGCTCGACTTGGACAATCCTTTGCAGTGTGGCTTTCTCCTTTGCATTGACTGCATAAGGGATTATAATCCATAGATCGTCTAGGGTTTGGACAATTTGGGGAGATATGACCCTTTTCTCCACACCTATAACATTCCACCTCTGATCTCTGACCACCGCCAGACTGTCATCCTCTGTAACTTTGAGAGGGAAACCTCCTTGGACCGAAATTAGGACCAAACTTCCTAGGCTTTGGTCCAATATCTTGTGTTATCATTTTGGATTCTAGCAAGTTGAATCTTGCATTTTCATCCTTCTGTCTTCGTTCGTGCATCTCTCTGAGAGAGCAAATATCCTCTGTATGGTTCTTCGGCAAACAATAGGAACAGAAGGCTCCAAGAATGGCTGGTTTTCGAGTACATTCAGTGGCTAAATGTCCCGCTTGATGACACTTTCTGCCCATGTATTAGAGTGCATCACATCTCTTCCAGCTCCCGCAGGAGTGGATATATTGGCGGTATTCACCTTCAGCGTCTGTAGCTCCTTTGTAATCACATCCATAAGCTCTTTCTTGATACTTGCAACTGAGTTGGATAAGTAGTCCTTTAGATTTTCACCTCCTAAAGTGCTGCTTGTAGTAGCATTTTGGGAAGCTTCTGTAATTATTGCATACACTAGTTGGGCCAATCCAAAAGGTCCTCTGTTCTAGTTCTGATTCAGAGCTCCTGCTGAGACTTGGGATTGTTGATTTCAATTGGTAGGGTTCCACTATTGTTGAGTCGCCATTGGAGGAACTGTTTGAGGCCACTGTTGTTGTGGTTGAACCATCATTTAAGGCATTGTCATCTGTGGTGACCACAGTGGATTAGGTGCATTATATTACTGCACTGTTTGCATCTGAGAATAGGGGTAGGGAACTTTCCCTAGGACTGCATTTGGTGGGTATACCATTCCTGGCATGGGAGAAGGTAAGACTCCTCTTTCTGGAGTCATTGATAGCCTTGCTTCAACTTCATCATACAATCTTGCACATTCCACAGCAGCTTGCAGATTGACTGGTCTTCTCAATTCCATGAACTTGCAAACTTTTGGTTGTAGGCCTCTGAGAAACACTCCTTTCTGGATACCTTCATCCAAATGATGGTTAGTCCATCTCTTCAGGATGGATTCCATTCATGAGACATAAGCTTCTACTCTTTCTCCAAAGGACTGACTTAGGTTCATGAACTCCTCTCGCATCCGCTCTTCAAAACCTTCATGCCTGAATTTAGCGAGAAAGGCCTCGTCCCATGTGCCAAAAGTTCTTGTTGCTTGTCTCTCATACCACTAAAACGCCGCGCCCTTGAAAGTGGTGGGGAATATTACTAACCAATGCTCAGGGGTTCTAGCATTGTTAGCCACACCTGCTACCATGAATTCTGCTACATGAAGATCAGGGTCTTCATTGTACTCTCCCTTAAAAACTGGCAATGGGACTACATTTGCTGGCCTATCATCAATATTTCCAGGACGAATCTGACTAGGAAGGGAACCTTGAGTCGCCATGGGGACTTCTGTAAAGAGTGCTTTTAGGGTGTCAAAGGAGGCTTTTGCTGCGAGCTCGTTCTCAGCTTTGATTTTTTCCTTCTCCCTTCTCATGTACCTCTGGACTCGTTCTAACGCTTGCCTCTTGATTGCATCATTCATGAGGGGCTTGGCTCCAACCAGTTGGTCTGTACTCAACAAGATAGTATCAGAGAGGGCTTCAGTCTTTGGGGGATTCTCTGGCCAACATCTCCTCTACTTCCTTCTTTTCAACATCTCTAAATTTGGCTTTCAAACCACTACAGAGGGGGAGATATTCCGTTTTGAAAGTATCAAAACTCATTCTTCTTAGGATCGTTGTTGTGCCATTATAATAATGCCAGCTTCTGAGGGTTTTAACAGTGTATGTTGTGAAAAACACTATGTCTACTAGCTTTCAATGGGTTGCTAATTGGACAAATAGAAGATTGTCAGTGCACCAAGCATCCCATGTACCTTGTTGTTCAGCATCCACGAACAAATTTCAACTCTTTTCCTTCTTGTTTTCATGAACCTCTACAGACCTTGAATCCTGAAGCTTCTTCACAATCTCCCACTTGATGATGTTTGGAAAATTCTCAATGAATGCTAAATCTTTAATGGATAGTCATTCACTCTGCTTCTGCTCTCCAGTTTGTTCCCAAACAATTTGCAACCAAGATGCACGTCTATATTGCTTCAACAGGAAGAGGAAACAGTCCACCGCATAGAGCATGCATCATGATGGTAATATGTTTCTGCCATTGTGGGATGAACTTCTTGTGGAAAGTGGCTTTCATAATGAGAATCTCCAACTCTTTAGTGAAAGAACTTTGCAAACATCCATTGAATTCTCCTCTTCTTGGCAATGCCATTTCCCTCATTTCAGCCTATTCTGATGCTTGCTGATGGCAAGGTTTCCCGGCTGCGCACCAAAAACATGGAGCCCCAAGAGGAACACCAAGGAAAAGGATATTCTACTGCAAGAAAATATATCTTGTAACATCAACAAGATTTTATTTCATTCTTTTGATGACCAAAACAAAGAAAACATCAAATCTTCACGCAACATCATAATAAATATCTCCCACGGATTTAATAGAATCAACCATAATCTTCAACATCTTCATAGAATCCATCAATAGAACAAGAAACATAAAAGAATACACCATTTTTGAATGGAAAACAATCACATAGTATTCATATTCAATGTCTTCATAGTTTTCTCTCTCAATCTCTCATATATAAATACACTGTTTTGATAGAATTAACTATCTCTGGCTCTCTCTCTCTTCTCAATAGTACATCATCTCCTCACTACAATACTCAATAATGACTCTCAATAATCCCTCTTAGGTCGTGGATGCACCTCCCAAGAGCTATGTCTGATGCGAAGAGGCACCAGAGCCACTACAATGTCTCTTCATGGCTCACTACTGTCACTGTCACTTCAGTCTTCTCTTTAGTCTTCAGCAGCTGCTTCTTCCATTTGTTTTAGCTCTTTTGAACTTAGATTTATCCTTTCCAAAAGTTAGAAAACTTTCCCAAAGCCACACATACATTCTAGAGAACACTTATAGAAGATCTACAGAACAGATACAGAACATGAACTGAACAGATACAAAGGCTCTACAAAAGGTTTAAAGAGGGTTACAGAAGGTCATCAGAGAACATCCAATCCTCATAACTCATACTAAAACCATTCCAAACTATCAAAAAATATTCAATAAGCTTCCAAAATATTTCAATCTTCATCAATCATCAATCCATGCTTCACAGAGAAGAAAATCCGAACAAAACAGAAGCTATACAGAAGGTATACACAAACCAATCAGAACCTCAACAGAACCTATCAGAGCATCACAGAGCTTCATATCTCCACTAAAAGTCATCATGAGCTTCCAAAACATAATCAATATCATCCAAAACTCTCAAACACTTCCATTAACAAGCATATATCACTCTAAATCCATTAAAAATCAATCATTCAGACCTCAAAAACAACAAAAATCAGTCAGTCTTTTTCCACTCTCAACAATATGCAAGGGAAAAGCTTTCTTAGTAAGTCCCTTAAACCCCCCACTTCTCCCTATCATGACCACAACGACAAAGATTAGCTCCTTGTTACAATTTATATTTTTTTTTAAAAGAGAGAAAAAAGAATAAGAAAGATGGAAAAAGATAGAGAAAAGAGAAAAAGGAAAGGACAAGAACAAGAGAACAGAGAAGCAAATCACAAGAAAAAACAAGAAACTCATGACTATCACAGTCACTACACCTAGGGGTCCTCAAATTAGGTGGGTCTGGTGGCTTTGGTCGGCCAGCTCCATCCCTAACCCCCTTGCCCATTTTGATTCTCCACTTCACGCTTAGGGAACATCAAGGGTAGAACGTACCTAGAGAGGTCAACCTCGCTTATGGTTAGACCTGTCTCCCTAAGCTACACCCATTGCACCTTCCTCCCACACACACTGGGTCCTGAAGTGTGGGACAATACCATGCCTCCATGTGGTTCTCGACCCAGCTCCTAGTTCCACTGGCACGAGCACAATGCACTGCACAGTAAGGTGGACACATCCCCTACGCAAAGCACTTTTCTTCTCTTTGTAGATACATTTGAATGCTCCCAACCAGCGACATCGGAGGCTTTGCCATCAATTCCCACAAGGCCCCATCATGAACTCACACAAGCACCCTTCAAATCATCAAGCCCTCATCAACAAAAACCCGTAAGTGCTATGGGACTAGCACTTGACTAGGAGGGGGGTAATGTTAACCCCGATGCAAGATGGAAAAAAGAAAATTCAAAATATGGAATAATGCAAAAAAAGACAACCCAATAAACGAATAAGAGAGGAAAGGCCAAAAGTGCAAAAGGTCAAATTGAAGGTAAAGGCGCATTTTAAAATGCCAAGGCGTCACCAAAATTTTGTAAAAGAGCACCAGGCTCTCTTCTATGCAAATTCTAAAATCTAGATGAGCACATGTGAAGGGATAAGGCAACTAGAAGGGAATAAGGAAAGAGGACCTTGGCAAGATACCTAGACATGTAAAAAAGGGGATGGGTGCTCGAGGGATTCAGAGCTTGTATATAGACTCAAAAAGTGAATGAGAAGCTCATTCTTTGTGTGTGGCCAAAGTGACATCTTCTTCTTCTCTTTCATCTCCCCTTCTTACTTGTGTACTTGTGTCAAAAAGTGAGTGTGAGAGTGTGAGGGAGTGAGTGTGTGAGGGTGAGGCACCCGGGAGGAGAAGCTCTCCATCTTCTCCTCTCTCCTTGTCTTCTCTTCTCTTCTCTTTTCTTTTCTCGCATGCGGCTATGGAGGATGGAGCTTGTAGGAGGAGACCTGAGGTTGCTTGAGCTTGCATCTAGGATTGTGGATTCACCAGAGTGCTTGAGGGAGGAGTCCACTCATTTGGGCATCAAGGTAAGCTCACTACACCCGCAGGATTGGAAGCGCATCAGCTAGGTGAGAGATCGCCATTAGAACTCGCATGAAATGCTTGAACAATAAGCGGTCCATGGGTCTTGGCGATTGAGCGTGATCTCCCACTACATGCTATGACATGTTAAGATATACAAATACATGGCCTTAGGATGCTTGTATAAAGTAGTATTCAAATGCTAGGTTCACTACATAGGTAAGAAACCTCACATGTCTCATCATAATATGACTAATAGATCCTTTAATTGACTTTATTGCCACCATGTGAACCTAGGAAAATGCTAGCCACATCAAATGCCATCTATATCCAAGACCATGTGATGTAATTAGCCACACCTTATGAATGTTCCTAAAAAAAGTGTTAATTAAAGACACCCAATATATCACCACAACTTTCATCAAGAATCGATAAATTGTTAAAAGTCTAGATTAGTAAGTCACACAAAAATCAAAGGTACAGGATGTCATTTGACATTTTGAGACATGAAGGTCTAATTGGGTATAAACATCTTATCACGATACCACACATATAACCATCTTACTAGAATAGCATAAGTATAAAGATCTCACAAGAATGCAACACACATCACAATTGAGTATAAGCATCTTACCAAAATACCACATGATCTGATATCTATACTCACTATAGTGTGCTATGTGGTTAAGCATAATACCCACAATCCATTGATTAGAAAAGAATTCCAAAAAAATAGAGAGCCAATTATTTCAAGAGGAAGTAGACAAAGTAATGTATTTTGATTACTAAATACTTTGAGGGCACATCAATATATTGCATGAAAACTTATATGTCAATAGATAGTTACAAATGAAATTGAAGAGACGATTACTTAGAGACAAAGTGGAAAAAATAATGTAAGCCTTGGTGCTCACAATCATGAACATTCTTGAATAGAATAGGTATAAAATCTTATTGGAAATACCACACATCACAATCGAGTATGAACTTCTCACTAAAATACCACAGAATATCATATCTTATATTGACACATGGTGCAATGTGATTAAGAATACTACTCACAATGCATTGATTAGAAAAGAATTATGAAAAAAATAGAGGGGAATTTATTCAAAGATGAAGTAGACAAAGTAATGTATCTTGATTAATGAATAGTTTGGGGGCATATCAGTACATTGCATGAAAACTTATGTATCAATAGATAGTTACAAATGGCATTCAAGAGACAAACTAGACAAAATAATTCTATATTGATTAATAAATAGCTCAAGAATACATTAATATATTGCATGAAAACTTATATTATCAAATAGTGACAATCAACAACCAATAGGCATGCACAATGGATCCCATACTTAGTCAAGTACTTGTCAACAAACTCCTTTGACACATATTCACTACCACCATCAGATCATAGGCATAAGACATAACAACTAAAGTCTTTCTCTGCATGATGTTTAAATCCATAAAGCTGTCAAGAACTTTATCTTTGTGTTTGAACATGTCCCAAATCAAGTGTTTATGCCAGATATCTATGTCTCTGCACACTTGCATCATCATGAGCAAACATTGTAGCTTTTAGCTTAGGAATATTTGTATTCAATGTAAACATTCTTCCATGTGTTTTTCCCTTTGTAATCATCTTGTAACCTTTGCCATATTCCTCTATAAAACAATCACCTTTGTTAAACCGTACCTACAAGTTTTGTTTAACCATCTAGCCAACAAATAATAAGCTTTTCATGATTGATAGAACATGCAAAACATCATACAATTTCTTCTTCTTACCATCAAGCATAACCAATGGAACAACTCCTATATGAGATGTGTCATGTTGAGTGTCATCTCGTGCACATACATAACTACTTGTTCCTGCTTTCATTTCATCAAACCACTCCCCATGTGGTGTCATATGGTTTGATGCTCCTAAATCTTTATACCATATGTCATCTAACTTTTCTTGATGAGTAGCCTTGTTCCGTACATAAGTCATAGAAAATAACCAATCACCACTCTCATGCTCTACATGACTGGATGAGAAACAGTGACCTTGCTGCCTACTTCTTTGATTTGCTTGCTTCTTCCAACATTCTTCAGCAATGTGTCCATTTGTATGGATTGTAATCCAACGGATAACCCTTTGCACACTCCTCAAAGGGAGACCCTGCTCATATTGGTGTAATACACCGCATAAGCACAAACAAAGGGAGCACCCCTCGGCTGATTGCCACGGTTCCACTATGGCTCTCCTACAGCTCGTGGATTGGCCCTAAGATGCACCATAAACACATAGAGCATGTTTGATACATAATCCACTCTTTTAATCGACTAATCCAGGAGATAATAGATAATCCTTACTGAATATTCCCAAAAGAGATCGAATCACTAACCCTATAGCTTAGGGTGCCTCACCTCCTCCAACGTAGGTCATTGTTCATAAAAATAATTGCTATGCATCTAGGATGATACCATATGTTGCATGCAATGCAATTTGTATGATTTATAGTGCTCAAACAATTTTCTTATTGGCAACTAGCATTGTGAAGGTGCAAAAACATGTCTTTTTGTGCCTTTTCTCAAAACCAAGATTGCTACGTTGCATAGGGCCAACACCAAGGTGCTCGAGCTATTCGACCCTCTTAACTTTAAATCACATGTAACCTATATGTCATGTATCAAAAAAAGCTTAGAATTGAGTGTATTTTAAGCACTTAACACCTCCCTTCTCCCTACCGCTTAAGGTTGTGCATTCGGTGGCAGTTTTAGAGAGAGTAGTTTTTTAATGTATTTTTCCTTCATGAAAGAAATAAAAATCCACTTTAACAAAGAGATAGGGTTGAACTGAGGCTAGATCTCATGCCTTAGCCTTATCATACATTCACAAACACAAATGTTGTTTTTTTCTATTTTTTGGATGCAAAAATCTTTTTTTTTCTTTATTTTTTTCCATTTATTTATTGGTACTTATTAATCTTTTCCTATTTACTGATTTAAACCGATTGATCTTATTGAGAACTATTTTTCTATCATATTCCATCCCATACGAACACTATATGCACGACAAAACTTCAAAACCGCATGATTTTCCTTTTAGAATCGCGATGTTGCGGGTTCTGTGTGTTTATAAAGAAATCACTAGATCACTGATTTTTCTTGATATCTTTAATATTTCTAATAGATTAGAGTATTGACAACCAAATGCAACCATTTTCAACCAAAATTTATCATAAAATAATAAAATCTATCGCTTACTCATAGAATCGGGCCTTATGACGTACATATCTCATGATTGGAGGCTTGCTGACGGTTTCGAACAAACTGATTACGATCCTTCCAACCTTTATCTATGCTCCTTTATGCTCCAGCATCATCCCACAATGTCGCAGTGCGTAGGGCTGAAGGTCACCACAGGGGTTTGGCAAGAAAACTAGACAAGATAATTGGAGATGTGGCTTCAAGAGATACGTAGTTTGCATTGAATGCTTAAAGGTTCAAGAGGTACTTCATGGTCTTTCACAGGGTTTTGATAAAGCAAAATCTTGGAGTTCAAGAGTTTAGACTCTAGAGATGGTAGAGATAAGAGAAGAGTGGAAGGTTCCAAGCCAAATGCAGGGCTTCCAATTGCAAGTTCTTAGCACAAATCACAAGCATGTTACCTCATAAGCTTTAATTCAAGCCAAGCTTGTTTTCTTGACTTTAAGAGTAATCACGAATTATGAAGTTAAGTACAAGTATCAAAAACAACCCTGCATCCCATCATTCAACTTTGTATGATTACATTCAATGTAAACTGAAGCTTATGAGTCAATTACAAGGCTTGATGGATAAATAACTTTTCTTCAAAAGAGCTTCAAAAAAAGATTCATATGAGGTTAAGTTACCATAGCCAAGAAATAAAGAGGAAAAGCTTCTTTTAATTCAATTCATAGAATCTATGAATGGTCTTCAAGCATTGCCTTATCATAGGGACACATAATACTTGCATAATTTGACAAGATATCACTTGTAGAGCAAGAAATGAAGTAAAAATCCACTATTGTAGCTAGTTCTTTGAATGTAACTAAAGATTTCAGCCTAAATCAGCCCATAAAACTTCCAAAATTCACCTTTGTTGATAACATAAACTTTCCCTAACAAAGAGTGTATAGATAAACCAAATACAAGTATAAATCATACCATATGGAACAATAGAGAAGTAAGAGGCATTGCTGTCCTCAAATCATTATGAGGGCTGCCTATTTCAGCCCACATTCATGGCATTTAACTCCCAAGAAGACACTTCGATGAGGTATAAAAACAACCATATATTCAAGAACATGTAGTAAGCAATAGGTAGCTTGTAATAGGCATGTAGAAGTAGGGGAGACAAAGGAATTCTTGCTGCTCTTTTTTGATTTAAAATTGGCTACCTATTTCAGAGCACGTACATAGAGCAATCAAGATGCTCTCTTGTTATCTCTTCCATAATGCTTATGCTATATCCACTTGCATCAAGCATAGCAATGCCATGAATCTTCAATGGGAGAAAGATAAGTGCTGCTGCCACAAATCTTTGTTTGGGCTAAAATATTCAGCCCACTTTTCTTCCGAAAATCAAGTCAAGAAAACTTCTTGACATATCCCTCATCAAGCTTCTACAATAGGAGCTTGCAATAAACTTTCCAAGAGCAAGGATGAGCCCTTTGGGTCAAGATAATCAATAGAGCAAGTAGATGAATTTCAGTCCTTCAATTTATAGGATTGAAAGACCAATAATAGTCCCTATTCAGCTCTTAAAAGGCTCAAGAGAGTGGATTTAATGTCACTCTTGATATGGGAGATCAAACTTAGCATACACAGGTCAGGCCTAGTCCTCCCTCAAGACTCATAATCGAGCTCCCCTTTTGTATGGGCTACTACACTTTAAATACACAATTTGGACAGCCACAAAAACTGTTTGTTCTCTGCTAAAAGTGCTACTTACTTGGCAGGAGATGAAGTTTCTGCCACTCCTTTTTTCCCAAGCTTGAATTGTATTGCAAAGCTCCACTTTGAGTAACACTTGTGTGATTCGAATCTACAGATCTCTTCTCCCAACTTGCACCCTTATTCAACGCCGAAAATTGTGCTGGCTTTCATGCTTATCTGGTGCACAGAACGGTCGCTGTATGATCACGTAGTGAATCCCGGAAAGTCCCCAAGAACAATAACTCTACCTTTTTGCACAAAAAACAATGTAAAAGCATGAACGACAAAAAGCAAGAGACCAATTGGGTTCAATCTCCCCCCATGCCTTGTGTGAGCGCTTCACAAAGCATGTATTTTTATGTATATTTCCATCTTCATGCTCAATAATAGCCCAATTTACAAAAATATGACAAGCTTTTAGCTTTTGAGTTTGCTTTCTACAAAAATAGGAAATAAAGCTAATGGACGGTGCCCATAGAGTCTGGCACGCCCAATCTCAATGTCCAAATAGAAATAACATATCCGTGCGCATAGGCGCATACAAAATAATAATCAATAATCAATGCCTCAATAGACATAACAAAATATAGGCGTGGCGCCTATCAAAATATAATCCAAAGGTCGAATACTTGCTAGACTCCAATGCTTTCCTCTGCCACTGCTGCTATCTCTACACATCAACTGAAGCATTCACAATCGTTAGTAAAATAATACAATTAAACCGACAAAAGTGAATATCTAGCAGTCTTCAGCTACATAAATAAATCAACTGGTTAGAAATAAATCCTAACCTTAATTTATTACGAGTGCGCACTCTAAACTCATAAACGTTTATTAATTTAATATGCATTTTGCGGAATCACCCGCTATGGAATCACCCACGTACACACTAAATTAATGAAACGCCCGAAAAGGACAGGCGTCCCCATCAACTTCTCGCACAAAGAATCCTCTTTGTGTATGAGCCCCGGTCATCTAAGTTTACGGAATCCACCGTAAAACCTCACGGAATCCACCGTGGAATATGCCTCCTGGCATCATACCCCCGGGGTGGGATAGCAATTGACCTCAATTGCTATTAGCTCAATGTGGAGCTAATAGAGTGGGGAAAGCATTTAAGTCTCTAGCATGCATCCATTGTGCTTCCTCTAGAGGATGGTTCTTAAATTTTACTAGATATCTAGAATACCTTCGGCCAGTTCTAGTGGTCATGTAGTCAGTGTCTATGATGGCGTCTGGTTCAAGTATTTCAGTCTCTTCTTCTAATAAAGGTGGGTTTTCATAAACAGGGTGGATAGGTAATTGGCCTCTAAATGGTCTCAATAAACTAATGTGAAATGTATTGTGAATTTTCCAATGAGATGGTAATTCTAACTTGAATGCATTATCATTAATCTTATGAATGATTCTAAATGGTCCATAGAATCTAGGAGCTAATTTGACAACTGGATGTCTATCTACACTTTGCAGTCTACGTTTTTCTATTCTAAGCCAAACATAATCATCAACTTTGAAATTCATGGCTTGTCTTTTCTTGTTGGCTTGTTTGGTATATGATTGCTGGGCTTTAGCAATCATATCCTTAACCTCATCAAAAATATTGTTATGCATAGTAGCAATATCATCAGCACTCTGAATTTTATTAGACAAAGATGCAACAGGTGTAGATAATCTATATCCATAAATGACTTCAAAAGGTGCTTTCTTTGTAGATGTGTGCGGTGTATTGTTGTATGCAAACTGTAATAAATGCAAATGAGTGTCCCATGTCTGAGGTTTAGAGATAGTATATGCACGTAAAAGATCTAGAATGGTGCTATTTGTGGCTTCTGTTTGTCCATTTGTTTCTGGATGAAATGCAGATGAGAAATCAATCTTTGTGCCTAGATTTGCAAACAGTGTAATCCAAAAATTGTTACAAAATCTAGAATCACGATCTGAAATAATCACTTTTGGCAATCCATGGTTAGTAAAAACAGTTTTCAAAAATAATTGTGCTGCTTGTGATGTTGTTAAAGTTTTCTTACATGGAATGAAATATGCTTGCTTACTAAATCTATCTACAACTGTCCAAATCATGTCATGGTTAGATTTAGTATTTGGTAAACCAGTAATGAAATCCATAGAAATATGCTCCCAAGGTTTAGATGGAATAGATAAATGCATTAATAATCCATACTGTTTACCATGATGTCTCTTTATTCTTTGACAAATCAAACATTCAGAAACGAAATTAGATATATCTGCATCCATATGCGGCCGATAAAAATCTTCAGTTAACATGCGTAATGTAGAAATGATACCTCTATGACCTTGATATGGGGGACAATGAATTTCATTCAAAACAAAAGATCGGAATGGAATAGTAACACACAGTCTCTTTTCAAAAAACATAAATCCATCATTATATGACAATGAATCAACAGGAATGAAATTATTTTGAACTAATTTTTGCCAATCAGAATGAAAAGTAATATCCTGGTGATATGTATCTTTCATAGCAATCAAAGAATCAAAAGATATGACAGAAATATTATGAATTGCAGGTCTTTTACTCAATGCATCAGCAACTACATTTTCTTGTCCAGGTTGGTATTGAATGATAGGATGAAAACTTTGAATGAAGGAAGCCCATTTGATATGACGGTCAAAAATTTGGGGTTGACTAAGTAAATGTCTAATGCTTTGCTGATCGGTCTTTATCATGAATTCTGAACCCATTAAGTAGTGTTTCCACTGTCTTAATGCTTGTACAACTGCTAATAGTTCTTTGTCATAAGTGGAATATTTGAGTTCAGAGGGTTTCAGCTTAGAACTAGAATATGCTATTGGATGATTGTCTTGCATTAGTACGGCTCCTATTCCTGATCCGCTAGCATCGGTCACAACTAGAAAGAATGGTCTATTAAAGTCAGGCAATTGTAGAACAGGGGCATTGGTTAATGCACGTTTGAGTAAGTCAAAGGATTTCTGCTGAGTTTCAGTCCATTGATAAACAATTCCTTTCTTGAGAAGTTTGGTTAATGGTAAAGCAAGTAATGAAAAATTACGTACAAACTTCCTATAGAAACTAGCAAGACCAAGGAATGAGCGTAACTCATGCACATTTTTAGGAACAGGCCAATGCAATATTGCATCAATTTTCTTAGGATCAACTTTAATTCCTTCTTTTGATACAATATGACCTAAATACTCAATTTCTGTCTTAAAGAATTCACTCTTTTCAGGATTTGCAAACAATTGATTTTCTTTCAGTAATTGAAAAACTAATGATAAATGCTCATAATGCTCTTTTTCACTTTGACTAAACACCAAAATATCATCAAAGAAAACAATCACACAATACTGATATTTCAGAAAGATACGGTTCATCATTCTACTGAAGGTGGCAGGTGCATTAGTCAATCCGAATGGCATGACTAAGAATTCGTAATGGCCAAACTGTGTTCTAAATGCAGTCTTAAATATGTCAGATTTATCTAGCCTCACCTGATGATATCCAGACTTAAGGTCAATTTTACTAAATATAGAAGATCCTTGCAGTTTGTCCATAAGGTCATCAACTCTAGGTATAGGATACCTATTCTTTACAGTGATCTTATTTAAAGCTCGGTAGTCAATACACATACGATAAGTATTATTTTTTTTCTTGACTAAGAGTACAGATGCACCGAATGGAGAACTGCTAGGTCGAATTAAACCTCTATTTAGTAATTCTTCAACTTGACTCTGGATTTCTTTTTGCTCTATTTGATTGTGCCTATATGGTGCTTTGCAAGGTGGTTGTGTGCCAGGGATTAAATCAATCTTATGATCTTCTGGTCGTGAAGGTGGTAAACCTGGTGGTAGGTCTTCTGCAAAACAGTCCTTAAAATATGCAAGAAATTCCTTATGCCTATGGTGCATATGATTTTCCTTTGCTTGCAATTCATTCACCCAAATGAGATATGATTTAGTACTCTTGCGTAATGCACGTTTTGCTTGAGTATGCGAAAGCAGTGGAAAAATACTAGATGCATGCATACCATATAATGTAATAGATTTTCCTTGAAAATTAATATTCATTGTGTGGGTGGAATAATCTATATTTGGATTATGCTGGTGTCTCCAAGGCATTCCTAAAATAATGTCGCTTGACTATAATGGAACAACTAAGAAATTTCTTCTTTCAATATATAAACCAATTTGAATCTCTAAATCTTGAACTTCTTGTGTACCATTATACCTAGTGCCTAAAAATGCAGCTTTTATGCGATAATGCGTAGGTACAGTCTGTAATTTCAATTCCTTTACCAATTTTGCTGAAATAAAGTCATGAGTACTACCGTCATCATGCAAGATAGTTCTTTCCTTTCCATGCACCAAACATTTCATAGTCAATAATGAATGTGGAGTAGGCATACCTGGTAAAGTGTCGGAAATAGTAGTAGTATCATCCTCATCTTCCGTGAAATCAGGCATATCCTCATGCTCGTCTTCGTCCATGGCTCCAAGATAGTTGATATGTGCTGGTGGCTTCTTTGAATGACAATTTGCTGCGAGATGCCCCGGCTGGTGACACTTATAGCATACTATTGGCTTGGCTTTGGTTACATTATTTGCAATAGCTGGAAGTCTGGGTATATTTGGATTTGCTTGTGGAATATGCTTAGGATTTGGATTGACATTGGATGGTATTGCAGGTGGTTTAGCCCAATTCTTGCAGAAAGATGGTGATGAGAAACGACCTGGATTAAACCTTCTAAAATTGGAATTGAATTGTTTAGATCCATAATTACCATTGGCTTGGAATTGCTGTGGTCGTCTATCTCTTCCGCGTAACTTATCTTCAGTGTCGTGAGCTAGTGAAATGGCGTCTTCAAGGGTAGCAGGCTTGAACATGTTCACTTCAGCGTAGTAATGTCCAAGAAGTCCAGACATATACTTCCGCTTATGTGTAATCTCTGGTACATCTTCAAGCATGCGTAGCTGTAGGAGTGCATTCCAAAAACGCTCTGTATACTGTGGAATAGGCTCATGATCCCGTTGTTGAAGTAGATCCCATTGCTTGATAGCCTTCTCATGAAATTGCGATGGAAGGAAATTCTGCATGAACTTCTTCTTGAAATCTTCCCAATTAGCAGGACATTCTATGCTCTTGCGTACTACAGTCCACCAAAGTGATGCTCTGTCTACCAAATGATTAGTAACACACTTGATTTTATCTTTTTCTGGATAAGTTTCCTCATGGAAATAGTCATCAAACTGGCTAATGAATGATAAAACAGTCTTTCCTTCTCGTATGCCATTGAAAGTGCGAAATTTGAAACTTCGTTTACTTATCTTTGATTCCTTGCGAATGGTTTGTGCTTCAAGAGTGGCGTCGATGGTACGTCGAATCAAATCTTCAGCTTGAGGTTCTTCTTTATCGGTGGACGCTCTTTGTACTTTTGTCAATTGCGCTTGCAATGCTTGCCTAGCCCTTTGTTCTTCTTCCAATTGCAGCATGATTAGATCCAGCTTTTGTTCCATGGTAGGCTCAGGTAGGTCGTCTTCAGCCATAGGATCATCCATATGTGGGGTCGTCATCCTGTAAAACTCAATAAACCTTTCTCACTCAAAATCAGGTTAGCGGGATGAGCGTAGCTCAAATTCGGGGTTACAAGGCTATGTATTTTTTGGTATTTCTTTCTCAATTTTCAGAAAATCTACAATATTTCCTTTTTCGTTTGTTGAAAATACTTCAGCAAACCTGTAGATAGGTAGAATACTTTGCCACGAACAACTTTCCAGTTCAGAATTTTTGCGCAGGAACAACCCTTCTAGGAGTTTTGAGCACTAGTCAGTTCTGACTCCAATTGACTAGTCTGACTTGCAGAGTTGCAGACTTAGCCGACTTGCAGAGTTGCAGACTTACAGAACTTAGGCCGACTTGATGAACTTGCAGGACTTGATTCCAGTTGACTTGCAAAACTTGACTTCTGGTGCGCAGGACCCGGAGTTTGGTGACTTTCTTGCCCTGTGTGACTTGCAGAAACCTTGCTTTGACTTAAGAGATTAAGCTTACGCGGAGGGCTCCTCAGATACCACGATGTCAAGTTGTGAAGCAATTAAGCTTCTTCTAAGCTTAAGTAAGCTTAAACTTATGAGAGATAAAAGATATGAAATTTTTTCTCATAGAATGTCCACGACTTGATGAAGGAGATGGATGCGTGGTCCTCCACCTGCACAGCCTGGTCCTTCGCGATCTAACAGTAGAAACAGGGGTTCTTGATCGCCAGAAGTCTGCCTGTATCGACGGTTCGTGACGAGATTGACTATAGAGACCGATCGTTCCTGGAGCTCCGTCTTCGCCCGAGATGGGTAGCGATTGGAAGCTCTTGATCTCAGCTCCGCTCTGATACCACTGTTGCGCAGAACGGTCGCTGTATACTCACGTAGTGAATCCCGGAAGGTCCCCAAGAACAATGAACTCTACCTTTTTGCACAAAAAACAATGTAAAAGCATGAACGACAAGAAGCAAGAGACCAATTGGGTTCAATCTCCCCCCATGCCTTGTGTGAGCGCTTCACAAAGCATGTATTTTTATGTACATTTCCATCTTCATGCTCAATAATAGCCCAATTTACAAAAATATGACAAGCTTTTAGCTTTTGAGTTTGCTTTCTACAAAAATAGGAAATAAAGCTAATGGACGGTGCCCATAGAGTCTGGCATGCCCAATCTCAATGTCCAAATAGAAATAACATATCCGTGCGCATAGGCGCATACAAAATAATAATCAATAATCAATGCCTCAATAGACATAACAAAATATAGGCGTGGCGCCTATCAAAATATAATCCAAAGGTCGAATACTTGCTAGACTCCAATGCTTTCCTCTGCCACTGCTGCTATCTCTACACATCAACTGAAGCATTCACAATCGTTAGTAAAATAATACAATTAAACCGACAAAAGTGAATATCTAGCAGTCTTCAGCTACATAAATAAATCAACTGGTTAGAAATAAATCCTAACCTTAATTTATTACGAGTGCGCACTCTAAACTCATAAACGTTTATTAATTTAATATGCATTTTGCGGAATCACCCGCTATGGAATCACCCACGTACACACTAAATTAATGAAACGCTCGAAAAGGACAGGCGTCCCCATCAACTTCTCGCACAAAGAATCCTCTTTGTGTATGAGCCCTGGTCATCTAAGTTTACGGAATCCACCGTAAAACCTCACGGAATCCACCGTGGAATATGCCTCCTGGCATCATTATCACTTCACTCCCTCTTGCCAAAGTTATATTTCATGCAAGTCATATAAGGAATATACAATGTCATATGCTCACTAACATAGTATACTTTATGGACTTAAGTGATTCCTCATTCTAATGAACTTGTGAGACATGTTATTGGAATAACTTTATCACTAACACATGTAATCAGGGCCTCATCCAAGCCATTTGATTGTACATGATCACATATACCATGTCATATGCAGCATGTTTTGCAAAACTCGTAGCAACTTCATGTAAGCAATATGAGGATGGTTAAGAGTAAGTATCCAAAATCAATCATCTTGTCAAGGGACCATGATAAATTTATTGCATTTTAAGGCAGAGAGTCTCCACCTTTATTACACCATGTCGTATGTTGGTGGACTTAGGTTTTTATGATTTTTTGGACTAGGCAAGATTCTATGTAGTATGTCTAGACTTCAAGTAACTAAGTGATATTCGTAAAGGATAAAGGTTTTATATTTATACCATGAGCAAAGAACCTCATGACATTCATCCCCTCCTAACCTGCACATCCTCCGACATGTGCCACTTTATGTTGTTTTCATCTTCCATCATTTGCTCTTCTTCGTCTTTGAAGTCATCTTCTTCCTCCGTGTCTTCATGCTCTTGGATTATATCCAAGCCTTCTAACTCATATGTTAAACTTTCTCTTTGTTCTAAGAGCTTGATTCTTTTTCCAACTATGGGTAACTTTATGCTTGTTCCATCCAATTCAGCCAATGAATATGCGGCATTGTCGTGAATGACCTTTACCACATATGAGCCACAAACCAACGCTTTATCATATTCCTAGAAGCATTGTATTGATTGTCTAGGTTGCTGTCATAGACAAGCACCCAATCATTTTCTTGGATATCTCTTGGCCGAAGTTGATGCTGCCTATCAAATCTTCTTTTGTTCTTTAGTCTTGCTGTTTTTAGCTTATCAATAGCTGCATGAACATCTTCGCGCCTTCTTTCTAGCTACGATATGCACAAAGTCAGCAACTCTTCTCTACTGATGCCTTCCTCCCAAGGAAGAAGACTCCATGTGAGAATAGATTCTTCAATTGTCATAATTGGTTGCTACCCATGCATAAGTTCAACTAGCATATAGCCAGTTACAGTACTGTGAGTAGTCCGGTGCTCAGCCCATAATGCGAAAGAAAGCATTTTAGGCCATTCTTTGATCTTCCCTCTACAAGACTTTGCTAAGAGAATAGGTTGATGGCCTCTCTCACTTTTCCCATTGCCTTCAAGGTTGTAGGATGACGTTAAAGCCAACTTAATTTCCAATTGAGTAAAGAAGTTGTGTGCCTCATCGGCATCCAACTCTCCTCCATTTGTGGTCACCTTGTCAATACAGCCATATCTACAAAATAATTCTTCAAGCAAAAAGTGACAAACAAATTGAGTGGACTTGGTTGTTAAAGATTTACCTTCAACTTGATTGGTTAGATCTTCTCTTGCAAGCGCAAAATACTGCATATTCCATATCCCTATAGGCATGGTTATAAGATCAATAACCAATCTATAATGTATAGACAAGGGATAAATTGGTTGTAACCCATCTCAATGCTTAACCATAGAGTACATCTGATACACATAACAAGTTTCAACAAAATGCTCTATGTCTTGGTACATGTTTTGCCACCAATATTTTTCTTTAACTTTAATAAAGGTTCCCCATATACCTCTATGACCAGCCCACAAACTTTCATGAAATTCCTTCATTATCTATTGTTGTAATCTTTTGTTACCTAAAACTCAGACAAACACTCCTTTTCTCTTCTTTGCGTGCTTCCATAGATGCCCATCTTTAAGAAAAAGCCATAAGCCTTCCTCTTAATACGCTTGAACTCCTCATCAGTCCAAGTCTCCTTCTTCTTCATTGTGCTCAAATATTAGCCAATCTTCTTCATAATCATTTTCAGAACTTGAGCAATGCAATGAGCATTCTAACTTTTAGTTAACCACCCTTCCTCCATAGACAAATCTTTGATCTTTGTTGCTATTTGCTGATTTACAGCAATACCCTTTCCTATTCTTGCTGTACTTAGTGCTATACCATTAAAAAGATCAACTACACCTGCAATATTCAGTTTTGGGTTTGTATATATAGCAACTAAAAAGGCACTTTCAGTAGCCATGGAATGAAGTTCAGCAAGTATAGATTCTTTAGCTTCATCTTTTCCATCAACTCTTCTTCATTATCATATCTTGCTCGTGACAGCATGTCAGCAACTGGATTCTCCTTTCCTGCAATATGCTTTAATTTGGGGTTGAGAGATTTAATATATGCAATCCATCTTAGCATAGCAGTGTCAGTGGAGTCCCAAGAAAAGCACCAAGGAAAAGGGGTTTCTACTGCAAGAAAATCTATCTTGTAACATCGACAAGCTTTTATTTCATCCTGTAGAGAACCACAACAAGAAAAAGAACAAATCTTCACACAGTATTAGAGTAGATATCTCCCACAGATGTAATAGAATCAACCAATAGAACAAGAATCCATCAATAGAACAAGAAACACAAAAGAAAGATACCACTTTTGAATAGAAATAATCACATAGTATTCATCTTCATTGTCACAGAATCCATCAATAGAACAAGAAACACAAAAGAAAGATACCACTTTTGAATAGAAATAATCACATAGTATTCATCTTCATTGTCTTCATAGTTCTCTCTCTCAACCTCTCATAGATAGATACATTGTTTTTGACAGAATTGACTATATCTGACTCTCTCTCTCTCTCTCAATCAATAGTACATCATCTCTTCTCTAAAATACTTCATAATCACTCATAATAATCCTTCTTAGGTCATGAATGCACCTCCCAAGAGGCATGGGAGGTATGAAAGGGCACCATAGCCACTATAGTGTCTCTTCATAGGTCACTACTATCTCTGTCACTTTAGTCAGCTCTTCAGTCTTCAGCAGCTTCTTATTCTATTTGTTTTAGCTCTTTTGAACTTAGATTCATCCTTTCCAAAAGTTAGAAAACTTTCCCAAAGTCACACATAAATTCTACAAAATACTTACAGAAGATCTATAGAACAGAGCAGAACAGAAACAGAGCAGAGACAGAAGCTCTATAGAAGGTCTACAGAGGGTTACAGAAGGTCATCAGAGAACATTAGAATCTCATAACTCATAATAAAACCATTCCAAACTATTGAAAACTATCCAATAAGCTTTCAAAATATTTCAACATTCATCAATCATCAATCCATGCTTCATATAGAAGAAAATCTGAACTAAACAGAAGGTATCAAAACCCATCAGAACCTCAACAGAGCCTATCAAAACATCAAAAAGCTCCATATTTCTATTGAGAATCATCATGAGCTTTCCATCCACCATCACCATCAATGTCAATAGTCGAAAAGAGAGCTCTCGAACAAATCCATTATTCAACTAGCACGAACTCATCACACAAAAATTAATACAGCACGAATACAAAACAACCATTTGAATGGCACCTCCAAAAGAGAGATATAGCATTAAGAAACATAAAAGATACATTCAGGGGTATTAGTGAAGATGATCCCTCTTGAAATCTTGATGATTACGAAAACGATCCATGGATAAGGACTCATCTATAAAAGATTTTGGAGGATTTTGAAAGAATTGAAGGCAGCACATCCTTTCTAGCAAGACAAGGTATCTGTAGACAAAGGGCATGACAATATAGGACATCCAGTTGTTGGGAATCAATGTTCACATTGACATTCATACAAATCTTGGAAATGGCCTTTTGATCGTTATGGGAATGCCTATGCGTAAATGCTAGGTACCAAGAAAAATGGGCTGTCAATCTCACTGAAGGATCTAGCGATTGCGAATATTGTTGGGCAAAATGGAGATAATTTTGGTACGCTAGACTAGCAGTTGTCCAGTCCCATGGAATTTATGGCCAATTAATCTATGGTCTCGTAAGAGAATCCATTGAGCTCCATCCTATTCTTCTTGGAATCTGCTAATCAAATCCTTCATACCCACTAACCAACTGAGGGGGTTGAGAAATAGAAGTGGTAGGAGATGGAAGAGGAATGAGTAAAAGAGGATGAAGAGATGGGTAGGAAAAATCATAAAATGAGGAATAAGCTAAAGAAGAATTAGCTGAGAATTTAGGCAAATCAGTTAAGAAAGGTGTTAATTGATAAGTAGAAAAGTAGAAGGTATTTGGATAGATGGGGAAGGACAAGGCGGACAAGGGAAAAAGACTCGATCTTCAATGAAAGAACAATAGGTAAAGATTGGAATTTGAGGAGCACCCTGAGGTTGGAAAAGGAGAGGTAAGATGGGTGCTGAGTTGGATTGATAAAAGGAAAAATAAGCATCATAGCGGTGACCCATTTGTTGATAATAAAATAAACTAGGAAGAGAGGAACCTAAAATAGATCGTCAATGGTAGGCATAAAAGAAGGATGAATCAAAATGATGGTTCTTGGAAAGATAAACTAAAAGATTCACCCTCAGTTGGTTAGTGTTTTGCATATGAGTAGAGGCTGTATTCTATCATTAGTTCAGAACCATAGAATCAATCATTGAAAGCTATAAAGTGTCACGGCAAGTAGCCACTTTAGAAGAATAACACTGGAACATTTCATTTATCCTCAACTCCAAATGGTTTACATATAAGGCAGCTTGTAAGACCACATCCCCTACATACCAAGCCAGATGTACATCATCTGGAATTAATAGATCACCTCCTAGATACATATAAGGCAGCAGCATGGTATCCAAAGTCACAGAATCTTCAAAGACCATACAAACAACTTCTGTCAGCAAATCAAAAGACCTGGCTCCACTCCAACCATCCTCTGGAAGAGGTAGATCCATCATTGAGAGATTAATATAGAAGGCCAACTTTTGCAGCTGATAGTGGATAAAAAAGGAATGGTCGGGATGAACATACTCTTGAAATTGCTCAAATGTGGACCATAATAAATCCATCCTGGACTGCAATCTTTCCACTTTAGCTTGAAACAATGGACATAATGTGGCCTATCTCTGGAGAACTACCAAGTCCGCAGGGGTTAAAGAATGAAGTGGTTGCACAATAGGGCTCTATGAAGAAGAACATGACTAGACCAGTTGCTCATTAAGGTGTTGAATTTGGTTTTGGCTTTGGTCTAAGGTGATATTTGCTATTTTAATCTCCTCTGTCGTCTGGGCGGCTAGCAAAGCCTGAAGCTCGTGAGATTCTTTCAACAATCTATCTCATTCCTCAGTTACATTAACCACTTGAGTGTTAGTGTCAACCAACTGAGTGTGCAAACTAGAAATTTCCATTTTTTGAGCATCAATGATCTTAATTTGTTGCTCCATTTGGGTACAAAGATTAGAAAAGCGTTCATGAGCAGAAGCTTTCTCTGCATTTGCCTTTGTCAGCTCTTCTTTGGTATATTGTACTTCATCATAGCAAGAGGAATAGTGTAGAGGAGGGGGGAAGGTGGCGGATGACGAGGTGGGTGGGAGGGAGGGTGTAGAGGAGGGTGGCCGGTGGTGACAGTCAGGGTGTGGCAGCGGCCGCAGATGGGGGCGATGATGGCCAAGAGGAAGGGGGAGGAGGGGGAGGAAGAAGAAGACGAAGAAGAAGAACGAGAACAAGAGAGAGGAGAAAGGAGCAGGAGGAAGAAGAAGGGAAGGAAGGAGAAGAAGGAGAAGAAGAGGGAGGAGTAGGAGGGAGAAGAAGGGGGGGGGGAGGAGGAGAAGAAGATAGTGGGGACAGAGAAAGAATAAGAGAGAGAGAAAAAGGGTAGGGGGAGGGAAAACCATTGGGGGGGGGAGGGGGGTTTGATTTTTTGTTTTTTGTTTTTTGTTTTTTTTTTCTTCTTTGCTTTGTTATCCTTTTTTTAATTATTTTTTATTTTTAAATTGATTGGTGGGTGTTGTTGTTTGTTTTGTTTTTTGTTTTTTCGTTTTCTTTTGTTTTCTTTTCCTTTTTTCTGTATGTTTTTTTGTAAATTTTTTATTTGTTTTTTTTATGTTGGTTTTTTTTGTTTTTGGTTTTCTTTTTTTTGTTTTGGTGGTTGGTTTTGTGTGTTTTTTTTTGTTTTAAAAAAACCTATAAATAAAGAAAAAGAAAAGAAAGAAAGAAAGAATGGAGGCCGCCCCCGTCCCGCGCGTGTGCACGGGACAAGGGTAAAAAATTTTGCAGTGACGGGAAGCAACCGGGGCCGGGACAGTGACAGGGAAGGCATGGATGCCACGGGGCATTGCGAGGCGTGAAAAAACAAAAACATCCAACTTCACGGGCGCGGCGAGGCGCGCAGGGACAAGAAGAAACACAAAAAATTAAATAACAGGCAAACTGCAAGCTAGAACGCAAAGCGGTAAAAAGGAAAACTAGGCCAGAAGGCAAGGCGAGACTGTGAAAAAGTACAACGGGGTGTCTGGGATCAAATCAAGGCGTTCACATGGGAAAAATGTAAAAAATCAAGCCCTAAAATGCATACGACAATTAATATCAAAAAATCCATTCGTCGAAATGAAACACGAGAAAAATGAAAATTGTAAGAAAATTTATATCGAGCAAGCCTATCATGTCAGAACATAGTTCCGAAGGAGATAAGACCCGTTCACATGAAAAAAACCAAAAAATCAACCCCGAAACGGGATCCAGAAATTAATATAAAAAGATCTGGTCACCAAAACGAAGGGCAATAAAAAGGAAAAATTTCCATGCGAAGGGGATTCACATGGCGAGCACAATAAAATGCATAGCCAAAAGAAGGAGGTGTTTGCATGCGAAAAATGCAAAAATCGACCTAAAAAACGCATACCGGAATTAATATCCAAAAATTCATTAGCTGGAACGAAGTGAGGGAAGAAGGAAAAATGTGCAAAAAATTGTGCCCGTAAAGTCTATCAAATCAGAACATAGTGCCGAGAAAAAGAAACCCCATTCGCATGAAAAAAACCCAAAAATCGTATCTGAAACGAGATTCGAAAATTAATAGCAAATGATCCGTGTACGAGAAGGGAGGGTGGGAAAAATAAAAAATTTGAGGACATATAGAATATTCATGTCTGTCACATCAAATTGCAGTTCGGATGGGGTTAGGAGACGTTCACATGGAAAAAACAATAAAATAGAGCTCGGTAACACCAATAAAAATTAATAACAAAAAAATCAAGAGGTCGAAACAGGGCGTAGAAAAAAGAAGAATTGTGTGAAAAGGGTGGCTGGACAAGGAAATCTAGTCAGAATTGAATTTTGAGGAGAATAGGGTAGGTTCACATGGAAAAAGGTTAAAGATGTACGCGAAAAAGGCACGAAACCACACAAAAATTAATTACCGACAAACTGTACATCAGAATGACAGGTGATTAAAAAAAATATATCCAAAGGAAAGTATAGGACATGGTTGGTATATTAGATCACTATTCCAAAGTGATAAGGGTGTGTTCGCATGAAAATACATCCAATTGTGCGAGAAAAGCTTCAAAAATTAATAACGCAAAAATAGTAAGTCAGAATAGGGGGATATAAAAAGGAAAAGTGTGTCATTCAAAGGGACAAAAAGGCTATAAGGTTGGATCAGGAGTTTGGTGAACGTAGGGGATGTTCACATAGAAAATAAAAAATTTACGCAATAAAAGTAACCACAAGGGAAATGGCCTCGATGACAGGGGGTACGAGGGTGGGTAGATGAGGAAGGGACCCCATTAGGATAGAACTAGTATGTGGTAGATACGCACGATCGGGTAATGACATATGCAGGGGGTATGTACATCAGACGCGCAAGAACGTGTCCCCACACTTAAGACCTTACCGGTTCGAGTAGATTGATCGACACAGTTGCGGACTTGTCAACTGACTGGATGTTGATGTCCCCACACTTAAGACATAACATACACTTGCAAATAGAAAAGTAGGGCTAGGAACACTTGGCCCATTTCGTAGATGGTTGAAGGGAACCGTCGTTGTTGATGTAGAAAGATTAAAGCCATCGTCGGGCACCAAGAGGGACGAGGGCATGCCACAGAACATGTCCAACATGGCAGGGACCATGCAACAATACCCAGGGAGATAGTTTTGTCAATAAAGTCCGTCGATTCAAGTATTGATGATGAAGAATAGAACTCTCAGCTCACGGGCACTTAAGAGGATGATAGAACAGTCGCTCATCCATGACGCACATCGCTCCATGAATAAGCATGAAATCCCATAACTCATGGTTGGTATAAGAGTGAACAAGGAAAAAGTGATTTGGAGAAAGTATGCCAGTGTGCACAATTGATGGTGCATTCGTGCATTCCACCCATCTGGCATAGGTGTAAGCAGGAAGGCTAGGGAGCCTTATCATGTAGTGTACAGAATAGGGTGGCATGGCTTGTGATGGTGGCAAAGACCCGTCCTGTGTGTGCAGAGGGAAACGGAAACGTACTTGACTCCAATTGTTGTAACCTCCCTCAATCTCACCTCTCGGAATTGATTGAGGAGAAACACCAATCACACTCAGCCCACCCTGTGTCTCACACTCTGTTGAAAGATATAGAGGGTAGCCCATTCCTAAAACCCATTGATGTAATCCTCGCATTCACTTGTCGAAAGGTTGTATGTCTTGTGTGCATTTGATGGTGCATTCGTGCATCCCACCAGCCTTATAGTGCAGTGCACAGGAACATATCATGCTTTATGCAGTGAGAGGCCCAACCCGTGCATGCAACACTCTATTCACACATCGCACCTCTCAATTGAATTGAAGGGAAAGAACTGGTCAATCACCCCACCCTCTGTCTCACGCTCACTAATAGATACAGAGGGAAGACCATACTCACATCCCCATCCGGTTAGGATGAAAACTCACGTCACTTAGGGGGTTGTCGATGAAGATCGATTCGTTTGTTGATGAAGAGGCATACCCAGGGAGGTACCCAACAGATCAAAATTGTGTATCGAATATAGAACATGTCATCTGCTAGAAGACCATCAGACACTCTACAGAGAGGCATTGGACACAGCGTACCAAGGAAGGTGGCTTCCGAACTAGATCTTGGAGATGTCAATTGATGGATCAACTTTCTAGACTGTTAGGTGTTACCACCTTTTCCATAGCCATCTTCTCGCCCAAGGGTGTTTGCCACCTTTTCTTGGAACGAGGCCTGCTATGACAGGGAATTGCTTCCTTTTCTCCCATAACAATTTGTTTGTTTTTTTGTTATTATTATTATTATTTTCTTTTGATAAA
This sequence comes from Lygodium microphyllum, assembly GCF_053477565.2. Classification (NCBI taxonomy): domain Eukaryota; kingdom Viridiplantae; phylum Streptophyta; class Polypodiopsida; order Schizaeales; family Lygodiaceae; genus Lygodium; species Lygodium microphyllum. Next base: position 124,448,191 of record NC_141157.1, read on the forward strand.
GTGTATGGTAGGAATACCATGTGATAGGACCATCCACATTACCACTGCTAGATCAGACGAGAGGAGAACAAAGTAAGGATGGGAGGTGTTTGGGAGGGGCTAGCAGAACGAGACCGCCTCATGAGGAAGATCATAAGGGCTATCAGAAGCACAAGGAGAAGGACAGTGCGATGCCCACAAGGGAAAGGGTGCATTGGCTGTGATTGTTAGGATCCCCAAGGAGGGAAGTACTTCTTCAAGCGATAGCCATTGATCAGAAAGGGATCATCAGAGGCGTCAATGGCCTGCACTTAGATAGAGCCATTAGGATTGACAGCAAGTTCCTTATAGGGACCCATCCAACGTTGTTGAAGCTTGCCAGGAAACTTCCCAAGTCGCGAATCATAGGCCAAGGCAAGATCACCTTCTTTGAACTCCTTGTGCTTGATGAAGGTGCCATGATAGGCCTTGCGTCTCACTTGAGTGGTTTCCATGCACTATAGGGCCATCCGCCAAATCGCATCCAAACATTCCAAATGTAGCAGGTGGCACTGGAGGGGGTCATCATCTTCGAGGCGTTCTTTAACTACCACTCTCAAGGAGGGCAACTCCAGCTCAACAGAGAAGACACCTTCTGTACCATACACCAATTGGAAAGGAGTTTGTCATGTAGCTGCCTTATAAGAGGTTCTGTATGCCCAAAGGGCCTCTATAAGTCGATCATCCCAATTTGACGATGTGCAGCAATCATCCTTGTCAGGATTGAGCAAAGGATGCGATTGGTGACTTCAACTTGGCCGTTGGCTCTGGGGTAATAGGGGGTGGACTTGTGATGGCAGATCTTATACAGTTCCGTCAACTCTTCCATGATCTTGTTAAGGAAATGAGTACCTCTGTCACTAACCAACTCGAGGGGACTACCAAAATGGGTGATAATATTCTCTTATATGAACAAGGCTATGCTATTACCATCGTCCCGCTTCTTTAGCTTTACACCACTTTGTGACATAATTCGTACATACCAGGATGTATCTGTTCTTCTTCCGTTTGGTGGGCGGATCAATGGGACCCACGAAATCAATCCCCCACTTCTCGAATGGCTTTAGGGGAAGAATATGTTGCAATGGCATGGCACTTGTTTTGGTGGGTTTTCCCATTTACTGACATGCATCTCATCTCTATAGTAGTCATAGACATCCTTGTGGAGGGTTGGCCATCAGTATCCTGCGAGCAGAGCCTTTTTGGCTGTTGCTTCTCCTATAAAGTGTCCACCACATGGCATCATGACAGGCCTTAAGAATAATCCCAATCTCGTCTCCTGCAACACATCTTCGCAACTCTTCATCTTTGCCTTTCTTGTACAGTGCACCGCCTAACAAGGTATAAGTGGATGATTCTAATAGAAGCTTCTTCTTCTCATAGCTTGAGATGTCAGGAGGATATGGTTGAGTTGCGAGGAGGTTGGTTATGTTTGCATACCAGGGAGTAACTATTTCGACTAGAAACAAGGAAGCATTAGGAAGGTCTGGATCATCATGTTCCTCTTCTTCAGTTTGAGGGATCCGTGTGACAGATGATTGGCTAGGACATGGGAATGATCGGGCTTAGTGACCACTTCAAAATCAAACTCCTGGAAGAGGAGAAACCATCTCATTAGTCTTCCTTTGATATCTGCTTTGTTCATCACGAAGGACAAGGCTTCATGATCCACGTAGGACTTGAAATGCATTGATAGTAGATTTTGTCGAAACTTCTCTAGTGCAAACACCATTGCTAAGCACTCAAGCTCTGTCACTGTGTAGTTCCGCTCGCGGTCAGTTACTTTCCAACTTGCATAATAGATTGGTTGATGTAATTTAGAGGGGCCCTTTTGATATAAGACAACACCTAGCCCTTCAACTGATTCATATGTGTACACATGAAACTCCTTCGTCTAGTCAGGAGGTTGCAAGATAGGTGCTTGGATGAGGCACTATTTTAGGGTATTAAAGGCTTCTTCGCAATCATCAATCCAAAGGAAATCCACATATTTTCTTGGGAGCTTGTGCAGAGGGGTTGCCTTAGTTGCAAAATCTGGAATAAATCTTCTATAGTAGCCCAGATGGCCAAGAAATCCTCTCAGTTGCTTGAGGTTTGTTGGTGCTATCAAGGCGGCAACCTTCTCAATCTTTGCCGGATCTGTTGCAATCCCTTGCGCATAGAAAATACGGCCGAGAAGAACTCCTGATGAGATACCAAAGACACATTTTCCGAGGTTGAGAGAGATTCCATACTCTTGGCATCGGTCAAAACATTGCTCTAGGTGTCCCCAATGCTCACGGATTAGGCTATAGACACAAAAAACATCAATATACACCTCAATGAAATCATGCAGATGATTCTAGAAGACAGCCATCATTACTTTTTGGAAGGTGGCAGGAGCATTACAGAGCCCAATTGGCATCACTCTGTAAGCATAAGTTCCCCATTCTGTTGTGAAGGTTGTTTTGGATTGGTCCTCCTCTGTGATTTGGACTTGGTTATATCCACTGAATCCATCCAAGAGGGAATAGAGCTCATGGCCTACCACTGTGTCCAACAGTTGGTCTGTGAAAGGGATAGGGAAATGATCCTTCTTCGTCTTCGAGTTGAGCTTTCGAAAGTCCACACATATTCAAAGATTCCCATTCTTCTTGGGTACAACCACAATGGGCGACACCCATTCACTGTTAGCCATAGGATAAATGAACTCGACTTCAAGAAGTTTCAATAATCAGCCTTCACCAAAACAGAATAATTAGGATTCATATGCTATTGTCTTTGCCTTACAAGTTTGGCATCAGGCTCTAGATCGATGTGGTGTTGACAAACTATAGGGTCAGTACCCTTAGGTCTTTGTATGACCAAGCAAACACGTCTAAGTTCTCCTTTAGTAGGTCTCATGGGACCACTAGTTCTTCTTCTGGAAGATTGAGACCCACTTTTAGGTGACGTTCAATACCATCAGTATCCAGGAACGTCACTTTCCTTTCACCTTCCACTTTTCGCAGATAAATGTCCCACTGATTGCTTTTGGATAGAGGTTTGAATCCTTCAAGGAAGTAGTGTCATCGTATGATATTCCACTAGAACTAGTGTCCTCCTCATGAATGATTGACTCATTTGTCTGGTGAGATTGCTAGAAGGGTATCAGAGCTTTGTTTGTTTCTGTGTGAGTGGTGATTTTTTTTGGACTTAGGTATTCATCTTTAGAGGATGCGGCTAGGAATGTCACATAGCACGGACCTTCTATAAGCCACGGCTCTGATGGCTCTAGCTTCTATTGACAAGGGGCATCATCATCATCTTTTCTCCATCATAAATGGTCAAGGCGATAGAAGCCACTAGTGAACTTAATTTTTATATCTTTGATCCATTTCTTATGCAAATTTTGCATATTGGTCAACCCAAATGGAACCATGGTCATTCCATCCAACTCCCCGAGATCTTCGGCCTCTGAGGTCTCTATAGGGATATCAACAAGATCATCCGCTACCAAAGGAACTTCTTCATCTGCACTTTCATAACCTACTTCGTTTTCTTCCTCATCATTTTCATCCTCTTCCTCTGGAGGCTCTGTCTCTGCTTCTGTAGAGGCTCTATAGGAGAAGAACAGGTCCTCCACCTCTATGTCTGCTTCTGCTTCTGCCTCTATCTCTGGCTCTCTCTCTACTTCTGACTATGCGACTGCCATGTAACACGGAGAACAGTACATCCATGCTTCTATATCGTTGTCAGATGTGATTTTAGAAGTCAATTTGAGTTGAGGTAGGAGATATTGTCCCATGGACAAAGACTTTTCTTCTCTTGGTAGTTGCCTTATAGTGCCCATTTTTAGGGACTGTGCCTCTGGTTTCTTGGGAAAGATCTGTTTAACAACCTCTTTGTCTCCTGATGTACCATCTATTATTTCATTAGAGGAGTCTGTTATGACTTCAATGGATGTGGATCCATTGCCTTTTTGCGATCCATACAATTTCAACGCCACTTTTTTGGGTCCTCTGCCTAGGATTAGGGTGCCTTGCAACCAGTCTGTCTTGGCTCTTGCTTCAAAAAGCCAAGGTCTTCCCAATAGCACAGGGTATGAGGTCCCATAAGAATTTGGTTTGACTACCAAATATGTCAGCCAATAGTCTCTTCCTGCTAGAGTTATTTTTACGTGTGGGAGGATGCCTAATGGTTTGATTCTGCTTTGGTCTGCCAGCCTGATAAGCCACTAGGTAGGTTGCATTCCTTGCAAACCTAGATCCTTCATTGTCACATCCATCATTACATTTAGTGATGAGCCTCCATCAATCAATGCATATGAAATAAAGCATCTTTCTATCCATACACTAGTCTTTGGGGTTCCAAGATCTAGGAAGGCGTTAGCCACATCTACTTCCTTCGCAGGTTCTAAGGCTATGTTGGAATTTGTTGTTGTTGGGGAGCAATCCTTAGGCTGCATCTTCTTGTCAAGATGCTTTTAAATCTCTTTTGGCAACTGGGAGATAGCATCAACAATTGTTGGAATGTTAGGTTTGGTTTAAAGGTGTCTAGGTCTTTGGCCAAATCATACTCTTTGATAGGATCCACAGGCTTTTCCAATCGACTAGGAAATGGGGCCACACCCACTTTTATCTTTCCTTTTTCTTCTAGGAGTGGCAATATCTGCGCTTCTTCTTCATGAGGAGGTACTTCTATATCCTCTATTTCCTGGATCTTGGGTCCTATCTCTACAACTGTCTCTGTAGCTCTTTGTGGCTATGTGGTACTCTATACTTCCTTATTTTGGATTATATTATTCTATTTTTCCCAAGGGAGGTTGAATTTCACCGTCTTTGCAGAAGAAACTTCTCTTTTGGAACTACGGGTTCTCCTTTCTTTGCTCGCATTATTGCAACCACTTCCAATTCCACCAAATTGCAAGCAGGTTCTTAGATCTTCTGTTGGGTATCAAAAGTAGATTTTTACAGGGGCTGGACTTGTACAATCTTTTGCAATATGACCTTCTCCTTTGCATCGACTGCATAAGGGCTTGTAATCCACAGATCTTCTAGGGTTTGGAAAATTTGGTGAGATATGACCCTTTCTCCACATTTGTAACACTCCACTTATGATCTTTGGCCACCACCAGACTGTCGTTCTCTGTAACTTTGAGAGGGAGACCTCCTTGGACCGAAATTAGGACCAAACTCCGTAGGCTTTGGTCCAATGTGCTGCGTTGTCATTTTGGATTCTAGCAAGTTGAATCTTGCATTTTCATCTTTTTGTCTTTATTTGTGCATCTCTTTCAGAGAGCAGATATCCTTTATATAGTTCTTCCTCAAATAGTATGAACAGAAGGCTCCAGGAATGGTTGGTTTTTGGGTACATTCAGTGGCTAAATGTCCCGCTGATGGCACTTTTCGCACCATGTATTAGAACACATCACATCTCTCCCACCTCCCACAGGAGTGGATATATTGGGAGTATCATTTAAGGCACTGTCATTTGCGGCGGCCATTGTGGATTAGGTGCACTGTGCTGCGGCACTATTTGCATCTGGGAATAGGGGTAGGGAATTGTCCCTATGACTGCATTTGGTGGGTATACCATTCCTGGCATGGGAGGAGGTAAGACTCATCTTCTTGGAGTCATTGACAACCTTGCTTCAACTTCGTCATGCAATCTTGCACCTTCCACTGCAGCTTGCAGATTGATTGGCTTCTTAATTCCACAAACTTGCAAACTTCCGGTTGTAGGCCTCTGAGGAACACTCCTTTCTGGATACCTTCGTCCAAATGATGGTTAGTCCATCTCTTCATAATAGATTCCATTCATGAGATATAAGTTTCTACTCTTTCTCCAAGACTGACTTAGGTTCATGAACTCCTCTCGCATCCGCTCTTCAAAACCTTCATGTTTGAATTTAGTGAGGAAGGCCAACTTCAGGTCGTCCCATGTGCCAAACGTTCCTGCTGCTTGTCTTTCATACCATTGAGACACTGGGCCCTTAAAAGTGGTAGGGAATATCACTAACCAATGCTTAGGGGTTCTGGCATTGTTAGCCACACCTGCTACCATAAATTCTACTACATGAAGATCAAGGTCTTCATTGTACTCTCCCTTAAAAATTGGCAATGGGACTACATTTGCTGGCCTGTCATCAATATTTCTAGGACGAATCTGACTAGGAAGGGGACCTTGAGTCGCCATGGGGACTTCTTTAAAGAGTTCTTTTAGGGCATCAAAGGAGGGTTCTGTTGCAAGCTCGTTCTCAACCTTAATTCTTGCCTTCTCTCTTCTCACGTCTCTGGACTCGTTCTAACGAAATAGTTGGTCTGTACTTAACATAATAGAATCAAAGAGGGCTTGAGTCTCTAGAGGATTCTCCAGCCAAGATCTCTTTTACTTCCTTCTTTTCAACATCTATGAATTCAGCTTTCAAACCACTACAGAGGGGGAGATATTTCGTTTTGAAAGTATCAAAACTCATTCTTCTTAGGATCGTTATTGTGCCATCATTATAATAATGCCAGCTTCTGATGTTTCAATAGTGTATGTTGTAAAGAACACTCTGTCTACCAACTTCCAGTGGGTTGCTGATTGGACAAACAGAAGATTTTCAGAACACCAAGCATCCCACGTATCTTGCTGTTGAGCATCCATGAACAAATTCCAACTCTTTTCTTTCTTGTTTTCGTGAACCTCCACTGACCATGACTCCAGAAGCTTCTTCACGATCTTCCACTTGATGATGTCTAGAAACTTCTCGATGAATGCCAAATCTTCCATGGATGGTCATTCTCTCTGTTTCTACCCTTCAAATTTTTCCCAAACAATTTGCCACCAAGATGCAAGTTTCTGTTGCTTCAACAGGAATAGGAAATGGTCCACCACATAGAGCTTGCATCATGATGGTAATATGTTTCCGCCATTGTGGGATGAACTTCTTGTAGAAACTGGCTTTGATAATGAGAACCTCCAACTCTTCAATGGAAGGAGGAACTTTGCAAACATCCATTGAATTCTTCTCTTCTTGGCAATGCCTTTTCTTTCATTTTCAGCCTCTTCTGATGCTTGTTGATGGCAAGTTTCCCTGGTTGCGCACCAAAAATATGGGGCTAAAGCATAAGTGGAGAAAAAATAAAGACAGTGGATAAGAAAGTCAAGCCTATGGCAATTCCGCTGCCTCCTGAAAGTGAAGGGTTGGTTGATAGGGTAGCAAATCAGCCAAGTCTATGAGATCCTTCTAACATTGGACACAAGTTGACATGTGAAAGTATAAAAGAGCTCAAAATAGGATATAATTTTTTCATTTTTCCGGCTGAAAAACACTCATTTATGCAAATGTTAATGAAATATGGAAAATCTTTTGCATTTCAGGCAAGTGAAATAGGCTATGTGAATCCAAACATTGTAACTCCTATGGTCATTTTCACGATCCCACATGTGCTTTGGAACCTCAAGCCTATTCCCGTTCCAAGGGCGCATTTGCCCAAATGACTGGAACTTCTAAATGAAAAGATCAAAATGAATATTTTAGAACCTTCTTCACCACCTTACTCAAATCGATGGTTTACCGTGGCCAAGAAAAGTGGATCTTTACGATTCATTCAAGATCTACAGCATGTTAACCATGTCACAGTCTGAAATGTTGGATGGGGTCCAATTGTTGATGAGTTTGCTGAAGCTTTTGCAGGGAGAGAAATTTATTCTATGGGCGACCTATATTCTGGATATGACATATTTCAGCTTTCATTAGAGATCCGAGACATTACCACAATGAAGATACCTCTTGGATTGGTCCGCATGTGTAATCTACCACAAGATGTAACAAATTCCGTGGCCCATATGATGAATGCCATGCACAAAGTCTTAAGGGACTTTATTCTACAGCTTACTCTTCCATTTCTTGATGATGTGCCTATCAAGGTGTTAACCCCAACACGAAGAGAGCGAAAGAAAGTGGAAAAGACGCAGGGCAAAGGCGGAAAAAAGGTAGCCCGACGGAAGGAAAAAAAGGAGAAAAGGCCAAAAGCGCAAGGACAACCTTAAAAGGCCGAGGCAAACACGAAAAGGGAAAGGCGCATAAAAAGCACACCCTAAAATCTTGTAAAAGAGTGCCGGGCTCTCACCCGTGCGATTTGTAAATATAGAAGGGTAGTGAAAAGGAAACAAGGAAGATAAAAGGACAATGGAAAACAGGGCCTAGGCTATGACCGGCCATGTAAAAAAGGGAAAAAGGGGATGACCGCCCAAAAGGGAAGTAGGGTTTTGTATATAAAGTTGAAAAGTGAATGAAGAGCTCATTCTTTGGTGTGGCAAAACTAGTCTTCTTCTTCCTCTCTTCTTCTCTCCTTCTTGCTTGTGTATGCTCTTGAGAGAGGGAGTGTGAGAGTGTGAGGGAGTGAGTGTGTGTGAGAGTGAGGAATCAAGAGGGTGAAGCTCTTCACCATCTCCTCTCCCCTTCTTCTCTTCTCTTCTCTTCTCTTCTCTTCTCTTGTGCGTGCGGCTATGGAGGATGGAGCTTGGAGATGGAGGAGGCTTGAGGATGCTTGAGCTAGCATCGAGAATCGTGGAGCTACCGGAGTGTGAGAGAGAGGAGGGTACTCAATCGAGCATCAAGGTAAGTTCACTGCATTTGTAGGATCGACGGCGCGTCGGCTAGGTGAGAGATAGCCATGAGAGCTCGCTTGGAACGCTTGAAACAATAAGCGGTCCGTGGGTCTTGGCGGTTGAGCGAAAGCTCCCACATTTTGGTTCCGTTGCCGGGACCAACGGATTCAAGCTCGAGCACTCGCGCGCCTCATATCGAGCATCGAAGTAGGGCATTCACCCTGAAACGGAGCTTGAGATAGGTAGGAAGTCGGGTGTTTTTGATCTTCAGAACAGGAAGTATTTTGGAACAATCTGGTTATTAATGACTGGAAAACATGGAGAAATTAGTTCAGTGTTTTGCTTTCGATTCAGGATGTGCTTAGGATAGATTAGTTAGGAAATCACACACGAAGAGACAGAGGGCTGCTGCTGTGAAACAGGGGGAAAACCACAGGAAACGAAAGGAAAAAATGGAGTAGATGCAAGGTAACGGCATAGGAAACGCCAGGGAAGGAATCTGTAGTGTGTAGGGCAGAACTAGCAGGGTATAAACTCTGGGAGGGCAAGAGGATCCCATTTCCAACCAACGGAGAGCGAGAGAGATAGAGAGTGAGAGAATAAGCGAGCTGGGCAAATCGACCAAAGCTAGGAGGACATCGCATTCGGCGACTTTCAGGTAACCGATCTCCTCTGCCCCACTTCAACTCCGTCACGGGTTAATCGCACGACCAATAGGATAATACACCTAGTGAAAATTGAGCAAATCTGTGTGTGCAACTCATCGGACCGGCGGAATCGGACGTCCGACCCAGTGTCCGATTTCCAGAATCGGACACTCGGACAACCGTCCGATCGGAACGACCCGTCCAATCACTAGGCTCGGACCAACAAGTCCGATCGGACGTGCCATGTGGCACTCGGACCAACCGTCTGATTTTTAGAATCGGACGCTTGGACCAATTTTTCCGACTCAAACACTCGGACGCTCTGACTCGGACCCACCCTGTCCGATCGGACGAAGTAATACACGTCACTAGTCGGGTCCGATTCCCAGAATCGGACCCATCCATAATTGGACCACTAAGAATCGGATCACCCGATCCGATCGGACCGCCTAGAATCGGACCGCCCAGAATCGGACCGATTCCTCGAACACCCGCCCGTCCGATTCTTGAGAATTGGACACACGGACCTTAAGACTCCCACTCCACCCTGACATACCTGGTCTGATCCCCACAATCGGACCACTGGTAAATCGTGTTGAGAATCTGCCAATCACACCCTATGTATGCCCCTTTGTATGGAACTACTAGGCTAGGAAGATGCAGTTCATTCTAGGAAGAGAGACAGATCCCATAGGCACAGTGATGAAATGTGCTACCAAGCAATCCTATATAATGATGTACTTGACTATCACTTTCATATGATGATAATGCAATAGTACTTGTCTCTTTCTATCAAGTCTCTGTGCCATTGTCAGTCCTACACAAGATTGTGTTTATGAGTTCAAGTCTCAATCTTGAAACCTAATTCACTTGTGTAACAGTTGTCTTCTTTGTCAATGTCAACATGAGTAGTATCTTCATCTTCCATCCTCCATAGCTTCCACCTTTTGCCATGCTCTAGATCCCGCATTTCTCACATGGTATCAGAGCCCAGTCGGGCATGGCATAACTCCCTTATCTGCTCTCTTAGTCCCTCTTAACCTCAGGTCAGCTCAAGTCCAGCTCATGGTTCCATTTCTTACCTCTATCCTCACTGAAGCTTCCATGGCAGCCATAGCCAGTAGCACCCTGTCAACTTGAAGCTCCTGGATCTCTCTCCATAGATCATATCTGGACCTGCTCTCTTCTAGAAATTTGTTCCTTGACTCCCAAGGCTTCTTTCTATCACTTAAGAGCTTGACATTGGCCACTCCATAGCTCAGCATTGCTTAAACTGTCAATCTCTGCTCTGTGTCTGCCATAGCCAGACAGGACATACATCACTTGGAGCTTCTATATCTTACTCTACAGGCCATCTTAGCCCATGATTCCTTCTGGAGAGTTGTTCTTCTACTCAAGGCGCTTCATCCTGGCACGAAAATCGATCACATTGCTGCGCCCTGACCCCGGCATTACGAAAATCGCGGAAATCTGTCTTGAACTGCGTCGAATCTGTTCGAGCTGCCTGCGTGCTTCATACAACCAGCGATCTTGACGATTATCATGGGGCTTTGATAGCCCATGAAGTCAGCTTCCTAGGCATATAAAATTTTTGAAAATGATCAAGTATAGCTCCTGCAATCTGAGAAAAACTAGGCCCCTGTCTTAGAAACCCTAAAATCCACCATAGCCAAAATCCTTCAAACTCAAAAATTCTTCATTTTCTCTCTCCTGACACTCAACCCAAGCCTCTGTCACTCTGATCCACTGTGTTACTGAAGTTCCCAGCAAGAAAAAGATTCAAGAAGATAAGCTTCAACAAAATCAAAGCATCAAGAATCATCATCAGTTCAACCATAGTATCTTTTGATACTACATAGTGTGTTTTCACACTGCCATTTGTTGTGTCTTCTGACACATTAGATTTCAACTCTGTGCTGGAAGGTTCCAGAAATTTTAAGCTGATTCCATCATGGAATTGCCAAGCATGAAGTCTCTTGGGTGGTTACCTGTTATAAAGAGTAACATTACTCTTGTTGCCCATTTACATTGCATGCAAGACTTGGCTATCTTACTTGCAGAGAGACATGGAGTTGTTCATACTACAGTGCAATCAATGATTCCATCTAAAGTTTTTGAAGATACTCCAGTTACCTTGGCCATCATGAAGAATGAGATGTCTTTGCTTGAGGGGAACAAAGACATGGACATGAAGACTAAAGTTGCAAGCAAAGTCAAAGAAGAACCAGACCAAGAAGATCATAAGATCAAAGAGCAAAGGAAGAAGGACAATAAGAAGATCAGCCATGAAGACCAAAAGACCACATCATTCAAAGCTGAAGAACCAAAGATGAAAGACAAGAAGATTTTCCATACTGACGAAGAGAAATCATTGCTGAAAAAGACCACAAGGGCCTATCGGTCCTTGTCTCTCATTTTCTGTTTTAAAAGCATTGTACCTGCCTTAATGTTCCTTTCATAAGCTTTGTAAACTCCTCATGTAGTCTTGTACTACAGCCTTTGTACACTTTGTGAGGCTCCTGTTACAGCCTCTGGATGTCCACCATGTTTATGGTACCCACACTTAGCCTTTTCTGCGACAGCCTCTGGTGTTTTGCCATGTTTGTGGTATGCCCACACTTTGCAGGTGCAGCTCTCACTAAAGCCTCTACACACTTTGTACTTTCAGGTTGTGATTGAGGAGGGGTATTGAGAATCTGCCAATCACACCCTATGTATGCCCCTTTGTATGGAACTACTAGGCTAGGAAGATGCAGTTCATTCTAGGAAGAGAGACATATCCCATAGGCACAGTGATGAAATGTGCTACCAAGCAATCCTATATAATGATGTACTTGATTATCACTTTCATATGATGATAATGCAATAGTACTTGTCTCTTTCTGTCAAGTCTCTGTGCCATTGTCAGTCCTACACAAGATTGTGTTTATGAGTTCAAGTCTCAATCTTGAAACCTAATTCACTTGTGTAACAGTTGTCTTCTTTGTCAATGTCAACATGAGTAGTATCTTCATCTTCCATCCTCCATAGCTTCCGCCTTTTGCCATGCTCTAGATCCCTCATTTCTCACAAATCGGACCACTGGTAAATCGGACGTCCGATTCCCAGAGTCAAACCAAAACAAAACCTGACCCATCCAGGGACACACTGGGGCACTCCTCCAGCGACCCACCCCCACGTGAGCAACAGGAAGTAGCATAGGACCCTGGGACCCATAGAGCGGCCAGGACTAGAGTAGCAAGGCCTATCAGGCCCAAAACGAGCAAGAGTGGGTAAGACGCCGAGGAATCACTCATAGCACTCTGATTGGATTTCCGCACTTGAAGAACACTTAGGAAAGCCGAAAGCCTGATTGAGCACAAGTGCACGAGGAACAACACACTCACGAGTGACCATAAGTTGAGCGCTGCATTCAAAAATTAAAAAGAACTCACTTAGATAAATCGCCAAAAAAAAAAAACCCACCACTAGGAGAAGACCCAAGGGTAAGCAAACGCGCAGAGCGCAAGGTAGGATCAAGCAAGGAGCGACAACGACAAGGATCTGACTTACAACCAGGCGCAAGAATCCCACCATGACAGAGGGAGGCTCAGATCATCGGTTTGCAGGGGAGCTAGATGTTAGCGCATTTCCAGAGGCCATACAACAAATGGTGAGCAGTTACGATGCGCATGCCAAGTACGAACACCGTGGCAGGATGGCAGAGGCAATCATTGCGGACCTAGAGGAGGCTAGCCCGCAAGGCATTGCAGGGCATAGCAGAGTACAATAGGGACCAACAAGCCAGGAGCCTAAGGCAAAGCATGGAGCTGCATGAGGTGCAGCGAGTGCTGAACTTGGCTGGCCGAAACCGGACAGACCAGGAAAGAGCACTCGAGGAAGACCTGACGCTGGGCGAGCTCCTCATGAAACGGCTGCTCGATAACACCGCGGTGGAACAGAATGCCACTGTGCTAGCAACCTCACTACTTGCAGGACTAGGGGCAAACCAAGGCTCAAAGAGCCAAGCCAAAATACCTATCGTTGCCAAGCAACTCGACAAGTACCAGCCCCCAGACGACCCGTACAGCTTTGTCGAGTAGTTTGAGCAGGTCTGCGAAGCCAATGGCCTCAACGACCAGGCCCAACGTTCGCAAGCATTCGGACTCTGCTTAAGCGACAAGGGTAGGACGTGGTATACGATCCTAGATGCTATAGAACAAGCCAACTTCAATAACCTCAAGGACCTTTCTGTCAAGAGGTTTGCCGAACCCGGATACTCTGACAACCTGCTAGTGCACTTGATGAACGTCAAGCAGAAGGAGAGGGAGGGCATTCGCGACTATGTGACCGACGTGAGAAGCCTCCTTAAGAGGATCCCCTTAGGCGAAAGACCGACTGACAGGGCAGTGTCAACCGTGTTCATCAGCGGGATTCGGGATGAAGAATTGTACAAGGCACTAGCAGGCAACTCGAGCTTGCAACGGGACGTGGTGGCTAGGGTTTTTGAGGAAGCCATTAGGGTTGATGACCAGCTGAAAGAGTGGAGCTCCAGGAGCTCGAACCCAGAAGAAATCAACCCACGGAGTTTAGAACGAACGCCAACCTCTAGCGAGCGACCCAACGCATTGTCCCAAGATAAGGGGAAGGCCGCCGAGACGGACCACGGCTTGGCCGAAGTCAAGACGGAACTGGCCAAAATACAAGACATGTTGAGGCGACCTATGCATCCGCACGTCCAGTGCGTATATTGTGGAGGAAACCACCTCCCAGCAGAATGTCAGGACCCTAGGTCAAGACCCTACGCTAATTGTGGAAGGTTTGGCCATGATGCCGCACACTGTAGACTACCACGAAGACTACCATATGCGCAACCCTACGGCCAGCTCTACCCGGCTAACAGGCCACAGCCATTCTTCGGAAGGGGAGCCCCGCTAGCCCTACCATCACCTAACGACATGAAGCTAGCGGTCCCTAGGCTGGACATAAATCCTACCGGTATTTCTAGACCGCCTGGTCCCTACGTGACCCACCCACCAAGCGATGCTCCCGTGCACTACGTAGAGGAGCCCAGTGATGAAGAAACCTACATATACCCTTGCGTCTCGCATGACGACGAGGGCAATGCAATCCTCATGGATTACTGACCGGTGCCGGTGATGGCATTAGGACGAGGACGGGGTAGAGGCCTGGGAGGGCAGCCACAGGATCTAGTCACTTGTTGGACGTGTGGACATCCTGGTCACGTCTCATCACGCTGCCCAGAATGAGAGCAGCAAAGTAGGGACAAAGCTGACCAAAGGTGTGCGGAGTGCGGAATCACTCATCTTTTCATAGACTGCCCAAAACGGAAGCTACCTTCTGGTTCAGCTAATTTGCCGTCCGTCCCGCTAGGACTGTTTGGTGTTGAAAACCCCGATGGGGAGGCCACACCTATCCCCCTACGAGTGATGACCCGAGCACAAGCGAAGCAGGCCGGAATCTCTCTGCCAGGACCTAGCAATCTCGACGCGACCTCAGTAGGAAAGAAGAGCCGTCGGCGGAAAAAGAAGAGATTAGAGGCTAAGGTCACACTAAAAACCGATAGCATTACAACCTTACCCCACGGAAAGAAAGTCTCAAACGCAGAGGCAGAGACTTCAGCCCCTAAAAATGCCCAAAAGGAAAGCGCTAAGGTAGGGGAATACCCACACCCCAGGCGGCAATTGGAAGCCATAGAAAAGGTGAAGAAATGGGTGAGGGAGGCTCAACAGCACCTCAAGGATGTTGAGCCCATCACGGAGGATGAGATTGATGATCTCTCTAGCATGAGTGCGCCGCTATCACTGTCCCAACCTAAGTCTGCCGAGGCTGCTACGCCACAGGCAGTGCCATCAAGGCCAAGCCTAGACATAACAGACCCACAGGACAGCCGTGGCCATTGGCCCGGACAGTCTGAACGAAGGGAAGGACGAGTGTTTAGCAATCTCCTAACCACACTAGTGACCACCCCTGTAACGGTTGGACTGGGAGAGCTGCTCAGGCAGCACTCTACCCTATGGCAGGACCTCAAACATTGGGTCAAGAGACCACACAAGCAAGCTCGCAGATGCTCAAGACCAGGATGCGGAAACGCACTTATCAAGCTTGACGCTACACTCAGGCCCTAAATCCTTGCACATCAACGCCTTCTGGGAGGGCTCGGAAATGCATGCAGTCTTGCCAGTCCTAGCTCTGGGAGACGCAACGAGAAAGGGGATTGTAGACACAGGAGAGCTGGGGTTAGTGTGCTTAACCACGCAGTGTTACAGAAGTAGGGAAACCCGCCTGTCGAAGCTACTCAGTTTAACGTCACGCTGGCAAATGGTATGCGAGTGAAACCATTCGGGGTCTTGAAGAATTGGCCAGTGAAGATTGCAGGAGTCCAGTTCTCTGTCGACTTTATCGTCATGAAGGGAGTGGACTATGATATCTTATTGGGTCGACCCAGGATACGCAATGCTAGAGTTATCGAAGACTGGGATAACAGCCTGATCTTCCTGGGCAACCGAACTAACGCTGTGAGAATAGAGATGGACACTTGGAAGACCTCGTCGGTCGACCTGGACGCCATCTCTACTCTACTCAAGGGAACCACCCAGAACAAGAAACCCTATGGGTCCTTAACGAAGTATATCCCTTGCCCAGAGGACGAGCGGGATTGGATGCACGTTCTTGTTACACTCGACCTGCCGTTCTCAGAACATGAGGCATACAAGTAGGCTGTCAAAACAGTTGGCAAGCCAAGAGAAACACAGCCTACACCTGTCTACATGATGGCAGCAAGCCTCCATGACGGGCCTAAGCCTGTCGCTTCCCAAGTGCCAACCAACAGGAGAGAACTCCAGGGAATACTGGGGCACCTAACGGACCGATTGGCACGCAACGCAGCCGCCAATCTCAAGCCGCTCCAAGACCTCTTGGAATAACTCGAATGGAAGTGGACCAGAGTGCACGAACTGAATCTCAGATACAACTGGGCGTTGGTCCCCGACTGACAAGGCGAGGCAGAGCAGGCCTTGGGGGACGATGAGCAGTCTAGCGAGGCAGATTTCGGTGACGAATACGAAGATTGCCAACCCTTCGATGAAGGGAGTGAGGGTGAGATGGACACCGTAGAATATGACACCGAAGGGCGAGAGATTGAGCAAATCCGAGCAGATGCTAAACCGCAGCCGAGGCCGGCCCTTGGAATGGACCAAGGAGTCATGTGTGCGAAATGCGATCATGCTTGGTTGGAACAGATGGGAGCTATGGATTTTAAGCAAGCCGGCCTGACCCAACCAGAAACGGCAGCAATGCTTAGAACTGAGTCACCATCCGAACTGCGGCTGCCAGGGGAGACCACCTCCTCTAGTGAAAATGGGAAATTCGACTCTGAATCTGAAGTTACTTCAGAGGATGACCCAGAAATTCCTAGGCCACCCATGACCAGACGCACCAAGGGAGACTTACCCATCCACCTGAGGCGCAGACGGTTACGTCAGAATGAAGCTAAGCGTCCCAATGATGTGCGATCAGAGGAACAAAGGAAGCCACAAGACCTCCCTAAGCGCTTTTCGAAATTCAAAAGAGGGGACAGGGTGGTGGTTCTGTTAAGTGCCAAGCGCCAAGGGCAAACCCACGAACCCATCGAAGGGCCAGCCAAGGTCAAAGAGGTAAACCTAGCCCTGGAACGGGAAGCACCCCGACTAGTGTTCATTGCCGAGGACTTGACCACGGAAGAAGAATCCAGCCTTGTCACTCTTTTGCAGGAGTACCGGGACGTATTTGCTTGGTCTTTAGATGAGCTACGAGGGGTAGATCCGAGTGTTGTGACTCACAACATACCCATGACAACGGATGCAACGCCGGTCAAGCAGCGACCATACCCCATGAATCCAAAGCACGCCCATGCTGTCAAGGAGGAAATTGACAAGTTGATGAGAGCCGGATTCATTTACGAAATTGAGCACACGGACTGGGTGTCACCCATAGTCATTGTGATGAAGAAAAACGGCAAGATTCGAGTGTGCGTCAATTACAAGAAGGTAAACGCCGCGACAAAGAGAGACAACTACCCCTTACCGTATACCGAGCACATGCTTGAGAGGGTGGCAGGTAAGGAAGCCTACAGTTTTCTAGATGGCTTCTCGGGGTACAATCAGGTGCAAGTGCACCCTGCGGATAGGCACAAGACCGCCTTCGCCACTGAGTGGGGCGTCTTTGCATATGTAGTCATGCCATTCGGGCTAACCAATGCCCCCGCCACCTTTCAACGCCTCATGTGCACCATATTCAAGGACATGCTTCGCAAGGAGTTAGAGGTCTTCGTCGATGACCTGTGTATCCATTCGGCTTGGAACCAACATCTCGAAAAACTCCGCGTGGTCTTTGAACGGTGTCGTTTATACCATCTCTCCCTCAACCCCCTGAAATGTCAGTTTTGGGTAGAGCACGGATGCATCTTGGGACACATGGTGTCCAAGAACGGCATTGCCACGGACTTCTCAAAGGTCAAGGTTATCGTGGACCTTCCACCCCCAAGTAATTATAGGGGAGTTCAATGCTTCTTAGGTCACACAGGATACTACCGGCGGTTTGTACTGAACTACGCACTGATCGCTAGGCCATTGTACAAACTGCTAATTGTCTTCGAGTGGACTGAAGCCTGCCAACGAGCCTACGAGGAACTGAAAAAAGCCCTAACAACGGCACCTATCCTACGATCCCCAGATTGGACTATGACGTTTCACGTACACATCGACGCCTCTAGGTTTGCCGTGGGGGCAGTGCTATGCCAACCTGGTGAGCATAACTTAGATTACCCAGTGAGTTTTGCGAGCAGGCAGCTCACTGAGACAGAGATGAATTATTCGACAACAGAGAGGGATGGATTAGCCATGGTATTCGCAGTGAAGAAGTTCCGGCATTACCTACTAGCCACCCCCTTCACCTTCTTTGTAGACCATCAAGCCCTGCTCTATCTAGTCAACAAACCTTGCGCTACAGGACGTATAGCCCGATGGCTTCTCCTGCTCCTGGAGTTTGACTTCTCAGTGGTGGTACGGAAGGGAAAACAACACTACATGGCTGACCATCTGTCCCGTGTACCCACAGGAGAAGCTGCTGGACAAGGCATCGTGGACGAGTTACCAGACAGCCACTTATTTCACATATCCAGCGAAAAAGACCTATTCAGGGCCGACCTGACACCATACTGGGCAGACGACATAGTCCAAGTGCTCGAGCATGGGCTGCCCGAACGACCAATAGAACGGGCACGGCTTAGGCGCTTAATCCTGAAAATCCAGCCCTATCAGTTGATTGCAGGCCAGCTCTATAGGCTGGGGCAAGATGGTATGCTACATAGATGCGTATGTGAGCATGAGATGCACGATGTGCTCTCAGAGGCGCACAACGGTATTGCAGGAGGACACTTTAGCGGGGATAGTACATCACGAAAGGTGTTGCAGTCCCAGCTATGGTGGCCCACACTCTTCCGCAATGCCTCACCATTTGTCAAACATTGCGACGAGTGCCAACGAACAAGGGTCCCGGTCCGTAAAGATCAGATGGAGTTAACCCCGGTTATCGCTCGCCAACCTTTCGAAAAATGGGGAATTGACTTCATAGGACCCATCAGCCCCGCGGCACAATATTCACAGGCTAGATACATCGTGGTGGCCACGGATTACCTCACCAAATGGGCAGAGGCGAGGGCCACACGGAAAAACGACGCTAGGACAACTGGCAAGTTTTTATGGGAGCAAGTAATCTCGCGTTTTGGTTGCCCCATCGAATTGGTTAGTGACCAGGGAACACACTTCATTAACAAAGTGATAGCCCATCTCCTATCCACCTTCCTCATCATCCATCGCAAATCCTCACCATACTACCCTCAGGCTAATGGCCAGGCTGAATCAACCAACAAAATTC